>NW_025917698.1:0-78422 GCF_021462225.1 Girardinichthys multiradiatus | reverse complement strand
GACAAATAATGTGTTTATAGCAGCATTCACCACCGCTTATGCACGTTTAAAACTTCTCAGCAGCATGGAGAAGTTACAGGACAGATTGATTTATATTGACACGGACAGTTTGATTTATGTGACAAAAAGTGGTGAAACTCCTCTGGAATTGGGGAATTATCTGGGTGATCTTACTGACGAGTTAGATGGTGACAGCATTTCGGAGTTTGCATCGACAGGACCCAAGAGTTATGCATACCAGACCAAAAACCGTAAAAATGTAATGATACGTGCTAAAGGCATCACTCAGACGCATGAATGCAGCGAGAGGGTCAATTTTGACAGCATCAAAGGGCTGGTCGAGGGCTACTTACAGGGGTCAAGTGAGGGTGTCATTGAAATCCCTCAACACACGATCAGGAGGGATAAAAAGAGATTCCGTTTGACAAACGCGACATTTCTTAAAAAGTTTCGACTGGTGTATGATAAGAGACGTCTTTTTTCTGACGGGACAACTCTGCCTTTCGGTTATTAGAGTTGAAGAAGAAATAAAATAAAAAGTCACATGGATTTACAGGAGATTGATTTTGATCCTAGATTTAGAGTCCCTTTCTCATGTATGATAGTTGGACCCAGCGGCTGCGGGAAAACTTTCTTTGTAAAAAGTATTTTACAAAACTGTAATCATGTCATGGATATTGTTCCAGAAAATATTGTATGGATTTACACATCTTTTCAACCCATGTATGCTGAATTGCAGAAGATGAATAAAAATATTACCTTTGTGGAAGGATTGCCTCATTCTTTTGAAGATGAAAACCTGTTTCCTCCTGATCAGAATCATCTGATTATTCTAGACGATGTTATTGCTCAAGCCTCAGATGATGAAAACGTGATGAAGGTCTTTACCCAGTTTCGTCACCATCGTAATATGAGTGTTATGATGTTGACTCAGAATGTATTTCATCAGGGAAAGTTCAGTCGCACTATTAGTTTGAACTGTAATTATATGATGTTGTTTAAGAACCCGAGAGATAAGCTGCAGCTGAATATACTGGCCCGCCAAATGTTTCCATCTCAAAAGGGTCTCTTCTTGGAGAGTTTTGAAGACGCAACGAGAGAAGCTCATGGATATTTAATCATCGATTTTACGCCTACCTGCCCAGAACATTTCAGACTGAGAACGGGGATACTTCCTCAGCAGTGGCCTGCTGTGTACGTACCCAGAACAAAGTAAGTCATCATGTCAGCGCGTATAAAAAGGAATTTACCATTATTCAGAGCTTTGTACCAGGCCTGTCCACAGAAACGTAAAGATATTCTCGCACACTGCTCTCCCGACTTTATTCAGGCTCTGTGCGAGATTGCACTGAATATCCTAAAAGGTAACATTAAACTATCACCCTCTCAACACCGACAATTGAAGAAACAAAGAAATATCATCAGATTGTTGGGTGATAAAAGAACCGGGATAAAAACTAAACAGTTGGCTCTCAAAAAGCAACGAGGTGGTTTTATTCTCCCCATCTTAACGGCTCTTGCACCCTTGATCGGTGATCTAGTGGGTGGAATCATCAGGAGATAATGTCTCTCAGAACATCGCAGAAGATGTTTCTCATTTCCCCTCATCAATTCAAGCGTCTGACCCAGTCAGACACGTCCATCAGACAGACGGCGGAGGAGAATTTGGATGCTGAAATGAGAGCGATACTAAACGAGCCGGGTTTGACTTCTTATGAAAAAATCAAGAGATACGATGCTCTTCTCCAGAGGTATCTGACTTTACTTAAGCAAGGTGTCAAAGAAGAAAAACAGCGGGTCAGTTTAACGCTGCAGCGTGACACAGAGGTTCCTGAACATGAGCGGTCCCAAGAAAAACAAGGCCCAGGGCAGGACGAGGCCCCTAAGGATCAGGTTCTTACGGAAGTACTGAAAAGCCTTCCTAAACACAATCGTAAAAATGCCGAGTACATTTTGAAGAAATTATCCGAAAGAAGTGAGAGTTGGACTTCGCGAGGTGAATTTGTATTTAACGGAAATATTATAAAGGGGTCCCACATGATTGATTTGTTGAAAAATCTCATGCTTCCGTTTAAAAAATCTGGAGCATCACAAACCCAAGGATGGTCTGACTTTCTACACACCTTGTCAGAGGTAAACATACCTATATCTTCAGTCATTAACCCTTATGCTCGTGAAGAATATAGACGTTTCAAAACAGAGGGTACATCGATTGAAAATGGGGGTACACCACCCAGCGTTAAGCAGAGAAGAAAAAGAAGAAGAAGGCAGATAACTCATTCTCCCCACTGGTCGAGATCTGAGCTGGAAGATCCAAAAAATGCTGATGGGAGATCAAAAAAGTCTCTTCGTAAGACGACACTACCACCCCGATGGATTACATTTTCACCATAAACCGTTATAAGAAAATGAAACATGTAGCCTATTTCTTTTATTCAATAAAATATTTATTGATTATATTTTTCAAGTCTAACTTCGTTCTCTACTTCACACACTAACATATGATATCATTACACAAATATTAAATCATAAGAAGAAAAAAAAAACAAACAATGAAAAAAAAATAAGACATTTTAAATTCCATAACAATCCAGAAACATCTCCAAAGAGCATGTTCCGTGAGTATAAAATGTACAACTTTGATTAATGACACATTTCTGATATTTTTTCACAAAGTTAGATACCATTAAATCATTCTTAATCACATCTCCGGTGTATTTCGACAACACTTGCTGCATTGATAATCCGCACGCTCTATGACATAGATAAAAAATGCAATGGTGACCGCACACAGTGGACAGAGTGTTTTGAAGCTGATTATTATGATACAATATTTTTGAGGATCTGTCTTCTAAAAATGTTACGATGCTTGACGGGTAGAACTCGAAATCCGGAGAGAATCCATAAGAGTCAAAAAAGCTGGATTGACCATTCTCATCCAATGTCAGAGCTAGCCAGTGTTCCCCCGGCATGTGTGAAGGATGTGTATTCACGATAAAGTAGGCCGGCCCTGGGAATTTGTCAGCTAGCAGCGGCAGCTGGTCGCACGGCCACACACCGCAAAACAAATCTCCCAGCAGATGACGCATCAGGCTCTCAATTTCATGATTATTCATGCCTGATTAGATTAATAATAATCCACCAGCACACGCCTCTTTGAATCAATCTCTAAAATAGAATCATAACAAGCGTAGATGATCAGCGTGGTGGTATATGGCAACGGGTTTCTGAAGCGCATTTCCAATCTTAAATTCCCACTGGAAACTGGAGATAGAGCATCTGTGTCCTCACCCGGGTTAAGATTAAATGTGAATAGAGAGTATCCTTGATTAAATTCCTGACGTGATATACTCAGTGGAAGATCTTTTAGATGTCGTCCTGTAGCCGTAAACAAGTTGTAATACTCTCTCACTGAATGACCTTGGTTAAAATTTGGCTGGAAGGCTTTAGCAGGAATTTGTCTGCCATCCTTACACAAAGCTAAATATTCCATATCAAAATGATTAAAGTCAAACGGATTGAGATTGCGTGTTCCTGTAAAAGCGTCATGATCCAGTAACGCAATCACCACATACTTGGGAAAGATGCCTAAGAAAAGATTCTCTTGGTTGCATACCCTTGAATTTTCAGGGATGGAATATGTTTTTACATTCACACGTGAAAGTGGATACAGAGCATTTGCTTTCATTAAAGCTGAAGCGTGCCCCAGTCGTACAGCTGGAGAGACAGTAACTTTTTTGATAAAAAGAGATGCTCCTAATATCCTGAGTTTGTAAGTGGAGTCTCTTGCGGCCATGAGACAAAAGGCATCGTTGGCTCTTGTAAGTTTAATTTTAAGGTCAACAGAGTTTAAAAGAAGTCTCTCGCAGAAAAATATGTCGGCATGCAGGGGGCCTAGGAGATGTACCTCCCTGGAATTTGCCGTAAAGCCTGCTCTGCTGTTAAGACCTTGGTTAGGGCCGTTAGTTGTAACAATAGAGTTCAGAGCACCTGCAGTGTCTTTATAAAAAAGACCGGAGCTAAACTGGGTTTTTAAAGAATCCTCAGAAAAGTTTAACAATGTCTCAATCATGGCTCTATATGGATGTGTAGCGCTGGATTGTGAAATCATTCGATCTCCGAGAGTGACGTCACACTGACTGAAGATGGTGTTTAACGGGTAGTTGATGAGCCCTACAGGTGCATCATCTGGCAGGTTTGTTCCATTCTCGTTAGTAATTTTCACTCTGAGATGCAACAGCGTATCGTTGAGATCCAGATACTTTTCTCTGTCTCCCGGAATGAAAAACTCGATCGGCCCTCCATCAGTGATTGCTGATAAAGGCTGGATCTCGGTGTAAATTTTATCTTCGATCGATAGCTGCGTCATCGGGGCAGAAAATAAGTCCAACTCTGCCAGCGTGCACTCTGATGATTTGTTATGTAAAAGAGCCATTATTTAAATATATCAAAACTTGCGGATGACTTCCTTCCTCTTCGTTTGTCAGCTGCGACTGATCTCCTTTTTCGCGTTTGTCGTTGTTTTTTAACCGTCCTTAAACGATCACCAGGGGGTCTTGTTCTGGGTCTTTTGGATAAAACCATAATTCCTGAACCTTCTTGACCGTCGATGTGTGCAGAACCACTCATTTTACTCACGGCTCTACCGATGACATCCGAAGCGATATTTGATGCAGCCGTTTTAAGATGGCGTTTTGCAATTGCAAATCCTTTTTTAACCAGAGGGGATACGAAGCGGAATAATTTTGAAAATAATGATCCAATTCCGCGTCCGTACATGACCGGGGCCCCATAAAACCCTGGCAGATTACCGCCTGATTGACTTACATAGTAATTTACAAAGCGATTTGGATCACGTCTCAGACTTAGATGTGCCATGTTCTCTCTTGCCTGCTTGATGCAGTGTTGAATGACCAGCGTAATATGAATGATAACCAATCAATCTTAGAGGTTATATACATATCTCTGGAATAGTTTATACAAATAAAATTTATCTCAGGCTACGTTGTGATATCACCGGTCTGAAGTGTAGTCTTATGACGGTCTTTCCATAGACGAAATTTACAGGAACGTTTTGGTCCGATTTAATTTCTATATTGATATTTTCAATATGTCTTCTGGAGACTGGAAGGTAGTGGGCAGGGTTAAACGTCTGAGTAATCATATCACTGAATGTGCCTTGTACTTTGACGGTCCGCAGTAAAGGTGCAAAAGTGTCGCCTACTATTTGTGGGCTGACCACGTCGCTTTAACAGTATAGGTGATAGAAACCAGCCTTTATATCCGCCGGAAAAGGAGCCAGTTTTGGTTCAGAAACATGAATCCATTCCCCTGGTTTCACGCCCATCATATAAGCTAGAGTGCTGAAGAAGCGTATTTCATACGGACTGTTTGCTTGAAATGCAAATCTCTTTTGAACTTTGCTGAATTTAATGCGTAAACCCGATTTCAATTTTTTGAAAAACATTTCCATCTCTGTCTCGAGTTGAACAACGCTGTTATAGTAGCCACTTCTGATCCTTTGCGTATTGATCTCCACATCACCAACCTTCCTCCATTCAAAGTAGGCATCATAATCCGGTAAATTATGCCATGTATGAGGGTATGAAATCTCGGCTAATGCAACCATCCATTGGCCTTCTAAATCAATATGTTGAGCTAAATTTACACGGAAACTTGAACTGGTATTATTTTTAAACACTTCCATGCTAGCATTAGATGGAAGAGTAACGTAAAAGCCATCATCCTCTACCTGACGGTTCATGATGCTGTGTCAACTGTGAGGTTTAGTGCAAACCTTTTTTATACGTTTCGAAGTTCATCAAACTTGATCCAACTGTTGAATTTCTCAGGCCAGTTTTTCCAGCTTACAAAAACCTGTTTGACTCCCTTGACCGTACGTCGTTTTAATATTTTTTCCACTTGATACATCTTGTCGTTAAATATTTTTACTTTTTGAAGTTCCTCAGCGTAAAAGGAACCCTCGATAGGTTCTCCATCCAAATCTTTGAGTTTGTATACAGGAGGAGAACGGGGTATCCGGTCATAGACTGTAAACACTTCATCCGTAAAACTCTGTTCGTATTTTTTGTCAAACACTCCACGGACCTTGGATATTCTGACAAGATCCCCTTGTTTAAACGTTGTCACTGAGTCCTTGCAATATCTGTTGGACTTGACATCATACAGATTCTGAAACACTTGAAAGGCATTTTCAGGGGTCACTTCCATAGGGCTCATTTTAATGCTGGAGTGGTAGGAATGGTTGTAGCTTCTAGCTAGGTTTTGCAGTACATCAACGTACCGCCGGGTATTGTTAGCTGTAAAATATCTCCACATCCTTGTTTTTAATGTGCGGTTAAATCTCTCGACCACTGAAGCTTTTGCTTCACTCGCTGTGGCAAAATGTTCAATACCGTGTTTCTCCATTAAAACCTTAAATTTCTTGTTAAAAAATTCTTTACCGGCATCAGTCTGAAGTTTTTTGGGGATCTGACTTTCTGTAAAAACTGATTCAAATGCCTTTACCACCTCAGCGGCTGTTTTCCTCTTCAAAACTCGTACATACGCCCTTTTTGAAAAGATGTCAATGACTGTTAATAAATAATTATAACCATCATTTTCCATGGCCAGAGCTTGCATGTCACAGAGATCAGCCTGGAACTGCCTCAATGGTCTGGTGACAAAAACTCTGTTTCTCGGGAACTTTATTCTTGCAGGTTTATGTAGAGTATAGGTATCTTCTCCTGATAAAAAATCTTTAACTTTTTCAACCGCAACCTTCTTTCCCGTTTCATCTTGCATAACCCTCCTCAGCCTATCTACACCCCCAAAACTTCCCGGATTTGAAGGGCTATAATATACTTTCTTCATCAGCCGTCTTCCTGCCATCTCTGCCGATTACTTGTTAAATAATGAGAAAAAACACACAGGAGGGTAGATTTATCCTTATTTTTTTTTTATTTTTATTTTTTTATTTAATATAAACAAAAAACAACCAGAAAACAAAATCAGATAAAATGCAGATGAATTCAAACACTACTAGCTTTTTTAAACAACACTTTTTGGGAAAGGTTACTATGTTCCTACTTTAATTGTATTTAATAGTAAAAAAGAAAAAAGAAGAAAAATCATATAATGCAGATTAACTAAAGTACTGGAATACTAAAAAAAAAAATGATACAACAACAAGTCATCAAACATGTGAGATCAGTTTGTCAGTCCATAGCACTCTGAAACAGAGTTAAGTTGTTTGAGATGTTTCTCATCGACCATGCGATCATAAACGTGCGCTATTGCACTGTGGATGCCTTGTACCGATTTCAGTTCATATAAAACCGTCTTGGCAATCGTCTTCACTCTGAAGTCATCCGCTTGTATGCTTCGAAGTACCAGAAGATTCTGAATAGCAGGAATGAGTTTGGGGGTTACGAGTCGTCGTACGATGCGTTGAAAGTTGACTTGGTAATAATCCTCCCCCAGTACCTCCAGACAATGGTGTTGACGCTGGCTTGGGTGGTTCGTTATACATCCATAGCAGGTTTCTCTGAGATAGTTCAAAGAGGTTATGTTGAATAAATGAAGTATCGCTGTTTTCACCGTATTGATGAGGGTGGTTGAGAACCAACCGTCAATTTCGTCCTCCTGGTTACTCTCATCCTCTGCTGAAGGCTGAGGGTCCTCCATCGGTCCCAGGGTTTGTGTAGGGGCTTCGGTAGAGGGTGAGTAGCCGGTGGCTACCTCCTCCTCCACGACCACCTTCATGTCTTCAGGCAGGACATTTGCGTCTACAGACTCAGCCATGAATAGCGGTGATGGTGAGCAGAGGTCTGGAGAAAGCGGTAGATATTTCATGTTGTATCCTGTAGGTGATGCAGGACTGTAGTGGTTCTCTGAGAATGAGGATGTTGAGGTGGATGGTGAGAAGAGGTCAGGGGAAGGCGGATGATATGGTCCAATGTTGAAGCTTTCATCGTGCTCAGGAGAGAAGTGGATCTCTGCTCGGTGGTTGTAGAGATCCCTGTATGGTGTCGGTCCACTCATTCTCATGATACGATTCTCAGTGTCTGTGAGCTTGCAGTTATCCCCCCGTATATATATCATAGGAAGGGGCGTGTCCTCAGAAGAGGGTTCGTTCTAAACGTAAAACAGGAAACGTCAGCGTTTTTTTCACTGACATGACATCGATCCAACTTCGTGACTTTTGGAAAAGGTCGGAAAGACGATGTCCAATTTCACTCATCTTCTCTGCCCAAGCTTCAAACGGCAGAGCCAGCATTGTCTTGAATACGCCGCAGTCCTGATTGAAAGCCTCCAACACAAACAGATCTGAGGGACTCGTCCGGTTGTTCCTGCGTCTGCTTGCCCGAAAAGACCAGCGGCCATTTGCTGTGGTTTTTGACCCCCACACTGCGCTAAAGAGAGGTTCTCTCTCAGCTATTTCAACATCGGATGGTATATGAAACATTCTCGCCCGTTTTACAGGTCGAGGAGACAGTTCATTTTCTTCTTCTTCTTCTTTCTCCCTCTCCTGCCTTGAGACTGTTTCAGGGCTATCATTAAGGTGCGGGATTGCAAGCTTTAACACAGCCCAGTCGCTGTGGGTGAGTGTACACAGAGCCAGTGATCCATTAAATACCTCGTCTTGATCCAATTGATACAGGCAAAGCTCTCCTATTTCATACATGAAAATATAACCCCAGCTGCCAACCAGGCCATATGGCTCCAAAGACCATTCTTCCTGCAGAGTCTTGAACGGGGGTCTTTGTACCCTGCAGATGTAGTATGTTGATTTCTTAGGAGCATTCAATTCACGGGATGAATACTGGTAGACGGTCACTGGGGTTTCGCACAGAACTGACATACCTCTTGGCCGAACCGAGGTCTGATTTTCAACCATGGTTGTTGAAGTTGATTTTGGATCCTCATCATCGGTAGAGTATGTCACGACGGGAATTCCGATAGGTATCTCCGTTGAGGAAGTATATGATGCAGTTGCTTGTTCATCATCATCATCTTGGCACGCGTTGCGTTTCTCCTCCGCTTGACGATAAACTCTCTTAACTCTAGCCATTGTTGAACGGGTGTCCTTTTTTTTTTCCAACAAATGCTGCATGTAAAGTGCAGAGTTTTATCTCTGTATTTAAAGTAAACACTAAGGCACGCCCTATTGTTTTCATTGGGTTATTCAAGGTTTAACGATGCTTACAAACACACCCCCTCTATTTTTAATTGGTGCTGATGCCAAACAGTTTCCGATAATACCATATTTGTCTTGTTCTATTTATAACAAACACACCCCTGTGTTTTAATTGACTCATTTAAGGTATTGCCCCTAATGACGACAACCAATCAGCATCCACTGTTACGCCCCCCTTGGACACACCACCTGCTTGACCACGTGACCTCCTGCCCACGTAGCAACCACATGGCGCCCATATGGCCCCCACCGGAAATCCCGCCCTCACCGGAAGTCCCACCCACCTGTCAAAAAGTTTGATGAAAGGGTGTACTTAAATTCTCTCTTGGTGTTCTGTATAGTTCTGCTTACTTGGTCTCCAGTTCTACTGTCAGGAACCTTCTAAGTGACTATTTGGTTTTGAAAGTAGATTTTTGGTTCTCAAACAGTTTTAGATCTTAGCAGAACCACAAAGCTTCACTTTCTTCAGGAACCTCAGTTCTCAAAGGGCTGAAAACATCTAAATCAGTGAGTCGTTTAGATTTAGAGTGGATCTCTATATCAGACCAACAGTTCAGAGAAGATCTTATAAACATCCTCAAGTTGATCATTTTTTCATTTTCCACGACAAGTCATGGTGCTTTTACTGTCAGAACTGAGGAGAGATGTTTGATCCTCTCTGCTTTGCTAAGAACAGCTTGTAACAGATTAAACACAAGTCACTGAGGGCCAGACTTTTCTATTTAAAGCTCTAGAAGTGAAACTGAACTATGGATGAAACCGGAGACAACAGGTCAGCTGCTACCAAGCAGTAAACATCTCAGACTGACAGAGAAACCATGCAGATGTTCAGTCAAGTCTCTCTTCACAGTTAAAACTGGTTCTCCTCAACAAGTCACTGATCACTGAAAGTCCTAGACGAAGGCAGGAAGGACTCACTGATAGGAGAGACACCTTAAAGTTTCTTAAGTTTCTTTCTAAAAAAAAAGAAAGATTCTGTGTTGGAGATAAGATTCTTCACATTCAGTCTTTGTTTGGAGACTGGATATTAATGAGACTTTGATCCTCCTAAACCATCTGAGGGGAAACCATCTGAAATGAAGCAATCATCAACACAAGAACAATACATTCAGGCATTATTTCCATTATGGTAAAACATCTCTACATTTGTCTCCTCAGTTCAAAGGACATTCTTACAAATATGTTGTTATTCCAGTCCCTAAGAAAGTACACCCCAGGTAAACAATGATTTTAGACCAGTGGCTCTCATGCCCAACATGATGAAATAGAACCACAGCTTTAAAATCAAACCAGAAACAGTGAAACATGAACAGAACATCTTCAGACATTAAGATCCATGAAGGTGTGGATATCATTTCACCCAAACTATTTTAACTGCTCTGCTGTTTTATTCTCAGTAGAATCAGACAGAGATCAGACACTGACCTTTGAAGCAGTGCAGAAATTATGGATCACTCCAGAACCAGAACCTCGAGTTTGTGTCCTTCAGACAGCAAATAAGTCCTCCAGTTTGTCCAATCAGAGACAGCAGACTGTCCTCTGTCTGATCCAGGACAGAAAGACAGAATGTGGACAAAAACAACAGGTGTGTTCTGCTCTGATCAGCTCTGACATGGTTTCATTATTAATAACCCAAGAAAGATGAACCTTCCCCAGCAACTCTCTGAGCCTTCAGACTGAAGCTTCTCTGGGTTTAATGACCCTGACAGCTGAACAGAGAGCTGCACTCTGAACCCTGGTGAGATGTCTCCATCTAGTGGACAAACACAGCAACTGCATCCTCTCTAAAAAAGTCAACAGATTTCAATAACAGGAGTTTAGCTTCGATAAAGATAATCTGATTTATTTATGAGCTCATTTAAATACAACAAGTTTCATCTATGGATAAAAGAAGAGGAATGAAATAGAATAGAACTAAACACAGAAGAAAAACAGTCCAGAACCAATAAAAAAACAATAAAATCACAAATTAGGATAACAAGTCTCACCACTGGTTTAGATTTACACTATTAGAGCCATATTTGTTGGTTTTTGTGTATTTAGTTTTTTTCTTGTTTGGTGTAATACCTGAAAATCACAGTGGGTGGCTTCATGTGTTTAAATGGAGTCACAGGTATCCGTGCAGCAGGTGTGCTGATCGGTGGAAACATACAGTTTTTGACCGTCGTCGTTGTCTGTTGTTGATCACTGCGTTGCAGCAAAATGTAAAATCCATTGGTTGTAAGTTGAAGTGTAAAACATTACAATTCACATCTTGTTTGAGAGCACCTGATCAATAAATGCTCTACAATTATAGAACCTCAAGTGTTCATTCATTGGATCCAGGAGGACGACGCGTCAACTAAGTTCCACTCAGCAGCCTCTCAGTGGCTGAGGTTCGTTTTGCTTTTTTGATTAAGAACAAGTTACTACACACATGTAAAACTACCTGAAAACAAAACAAAACAAACAAAAAAATAAAAATCGATTCTAAAATAAACCTGAGCCAGTAAAAAGAAGGTAAATCAGGCCTGATGATGAACAAGTGAAACTTCAGCCTGATGCTCCTATAACCTCCAGCATAATTCTTATAAAAGAATAAAATGTCTCAGAGACGGCTTTAGTTTTACTGTTTATTTATTAAATCAAACATGTGCAGTAAAAACAGAAGAAGGGAGAGTGATTATCCACGAGTTACTAATGAAACACAGAGGACATAAAGAGAGAGAGAGGGAGGTCAAAAGACTGTTGGGTTCAACTCTCCATCTTGTCTGTCTGGAAGTCTCACTCCTCTCCCCGTATGCCCGCCCACATCATCTGGTAAAAACTAAACATGTTGAACTGATCACTTAATCCAAGGGTTTACATATGAAACAAAACTAATTATATTGTGTATTTTAAACGTTTAAGTGCATCTCACCCGAGTTCAGGCGTCCAGGATTTATTCATGGACTGGAAGGCAATGACCTGCAGAGGCAGCAAACAGACAATCAGGCAAAATGTAGGATCTTCATCATCCTCTGCTGAAAACAACCCAAAGAAACATTTGTTTGTTGGGAAGCAGATCAGAGTTGATGGAAGATGGATGGAGCTAAATCAGGACAATCCTGGAAGAAAACCTCTTTAAAGCTGCAGAAGACTGGAGACTGGGATGGAGGTTCACCTTCCAGCAGAACAACAACCCTAAACATAGAGCCAGAACTACCAGGGGATGGTTTACATCAAAGCATGTTTATGTGTTAGAATGGTCTAGTCAAAGTTCAGACTCTATTGTAAATCTGTGGCAAGACAATTTTTGTTCACAGATGCTCTCCATCCAATCTGACTGAGTTTGACCTCCTTTGCAAAGAAGAATGAGCAAGAAATCCAGTTTCAGGTGTAACTGCAGTGAAAGGTGGTTCTGTTAAGTATTGAGTTAGAGAAGCTGACTGTGAATTCATGCCACACATATTTTTACTTATAAATAACTGAAAAACATGCATCATATTTCTTACACTTCATAGTTAAGATCTACATTGTGTTGGTCTCACATAAAAGATAAATAAAATACATGAAGTTTTGGCTGTAATGTAACAAGATGTGAAAATGTTCAAAGGTTCTGAATACAATCATAAGGTAAATTATTACTGTCTCTTTAAATACGCTTGACCATAAAGTCATCCAAAGAATCACTTTGACAAACAGGAAGTCAGAGCTTCTTTCAGAGATCATCTCTTATTCTAAGACATTGTGTGACTGTGCAACAAATGAAGAAGTTGGTGGAGGTGAGAGAGACGCCGTGGTTGTGGTTTGGTTGAAAGGCTGCTGAGTCTCGCTGCTGTTGAAGAAGTCGTCAAGTGTTGAGCCTCTTGTGTCCATGGAGGACCAGAGAGTTCCTCTAAAACCTCAAACATTGAATCAGTGGAGTTATAAATAAATAAATGGAATAGTTTGAATGATAGTGAGGAGGAAGAGATTGGTGGTCAAGAGAAAGAGTTGGAAAAGGTGGGGAAGGGTGGAGAGATGTGGAGTGCTAGTGAAAGAAAGAGGACAAATAGAAGTGAAGGAACTGATAGTGAACATAATAAAGAGAGGGGAAATGTGTTAAAATATCTATCTATGAATGTTACAGTAAGATCTGAAGAAGAGGGAATGAAGAAAATTGATCAACTTAAGGTAACAAAAATACTTAAAGCACAAGTTGGAGAAATTAAATCTAAGATACTAAGAGATGTAAATCTTCTGATTGGGTCCAATACGGACGTCAAGGTGGAAAAAGTGACACAACATTCATGGGTGTATAAAGTTAACCTAAAAACAACTGAAAGTATGCAAATGGAGGAATAATTGGTTTATGGATATATTGCAGTTAGATTTGATAGGAAAAATAGAGATGGAGGTGGGAGTATCTCTTTGATTTAGGAAGATATTCCTTCTAAAATAATTAAAAGAAAAGAAGATTTGGAAAATGTAGCAATTGAGATATGGATAGAAGGGAAGGAAATAATGATTATAAACTTTTACAATCCTTGTAAAAAACTTGAATTAAGGAAACTTGAGGAGATGTTCTATATGAAAGCAAAAATTAAATGATGTGGAGACTTTACTGCACATCATTGAATTGAATTGAATACATACATACATACATACAGACATACATACATATACATATATATATATATATATATACATATCAGTCAGTCATTTTCTACCGCTTATTCCATAGTGGGTCACGGGGGAGCTGGTGCCTATCTCCAGGAGTCTATGGGCGAGAGGCAGGGTACACCCTGGACAGATCGCCAGTCCATCGCAAGGCAACACACAAACAACCATGCACACACTCATTCATACACCTACGGTCAATTTAGAGTGACCAATTAACCTAACAGGCATGTCTTTGGACATACACAAATACACATATATATACATATACATATATATATATATATATATACATACATATATACATATATATATACATACAAATATACACATATACATACATACATATATATACATATACATATATATACATATATATATATATATACATATATATATATATACATACATATATACTTATATATATACATACACATATACACATATATATACATTATATACATACATACATACATACATACATATATATACATATATATATATACATACACATATACACATATATATATATATACATATATACACATATATATACATACATACATACATACATACATATATATATATATACATATACATATATATATACATACACATATACACATATATAAGTCAAAAGCTGTAGGAGGAGTTCGCCCAGATATGCGGGCTAGAAACGGGCAAAATTGGGTCATAATGGCAACTTCAATCCGAAATGGCCGACTTCCTGTTGGGTTTGGACCAATGCTCCAAGAGACTTTTTTGTAGGTCCTGAGAATATACATAAGTGTACCACATTTCAGATTCCTCGGTCAAAGCATGTCTTGGGGCTGATTTTTTGAAATATTCTAGGGGGCGCTGTGGACGAATTAGGCCACGCCCACCGAATATGTTATCAAATCTCTGTTGGGGACTTGACAAGGTTCAATCACATTGAATTTGGTGCAGATCAGATGATATATGTGGAATTTAGAGGCAAACGTATGGCCATGGCGCGACGTCTGACTTCGCCGCACCGCCATGGCCACGCCCTTTTAAGAAAAGTCACTGTGCTTCAAACGAAGTTAGACCCACTAGTTATCTGTCTTCTGACACACTTTCAAGTTGATTGGATCAAGAGGGTCAGAGAGGCACCTTTCCAAGTGAAAAAAGTGACTTCCGGTTCTGAGGAGGCGTGGCTTTGATGACGTCAGCATTTGACCTCATAGTATCATCGGGAACCCGAAGGTCCTCCTTCATGCCAACTATGGTGTGATTTGGAATTTTCTTGGGAAAGTTATAGCAATTTTTAACTTTCAGCGCGAACGCCGAGTTCGTGGCCCTGCCACGCCCCCTAAACATGGCCAAAAACTCACGATTTTGATAACTTTTAATCCCCCATGCCTGAACTGCACGTTGACCAAATATGAACCCGATAGTTCAAAATGCCTAGGAGGAGTTCGTTAAAGTTCGAGTTGAGTAAAAGTGAAAAGCGGGCAAAAATCGGCCTTTGACCCAAAATGGCCGACTTCCTGTGCATTTTAGGGCATACCCCCAAGATACTTTTTTTCTTGTTTTGAGGAGTTCTAGCATTGTGCCGAATTTCAGATCTCTACGACTTACGGTTCGGGCGTTTGGGGGCGTGGCTAAGTGGTTTGGCCACGCCCACTGACGACGACATTAAAGAACAAAAATTTCACGCGGGGGACAATTTTGGGTAAAATTTGGTGAGTTTTGGGATATGGCAAAGTCCCCATATTGCGCCGCCAAAAGTCCCCGGAAGAATAATAATAAGAATTCGAGCGATTGCAGTTTTCCTGCTCGGGCCTAATTAGTTACAGTAAAAGCTCAGTCACTAGCCATATCTATGTTGGGACCCAGCCATGGATTTCAACATTAAATTCCGGTACGGACTTTTCTGGAACTTTCAAAATAAATTGAATTTAACTGACTTCCATCAACTGAGGAAAGGGGGTAACAGTGGACTTCCCATGATGCCTCTGTCTGAATAAGAGCACCCCCTCTCCAACAAGCCGACCTCTTCCAAGCCGGTTTTCATCGGGATAGGAGGGGGACAAAGTGCGCTGTCTCTTTGCTGGCAAACAGACATAAACTCTTCAACTGGATCCAAGGATGTCATACGATCATCAATCATATGCAAAGATAAGTACGAATAAAATACTGTCTGTGTATCTGGTATTTTCATTCATGAACGGGGAAATTAAGGTGTAAGAATTGCTTACTTTCTCTCTGAGGCCTGCAGAAGCAAACTGTCCCAGAGAAGTTCCCTACAGAGACGCGCGGTCTCTATGAAGCCGAGAGGAGTGGTCTCCCAGTCTGGAAGGAAGACAGCAGAGACCCCATCACCGTGGTTACGGTAACGTGCAGTGTGGTTGGCGGACACAACGAGCTGTTTTTCGTCCACAGCTGGAGGTTAGCAGAGAGCTAACCCTTTTGTTCACAGAGCACTTTCAACCCCCCAAAGCTAAGGAGGTCAGCTGTGGCTAACCATTGTTCACTGTGGATACCTTTTTCAAACTTCGTTGCTTGGACAACATTCCTCACCACAGTTCATGAGGTTAAGTGTTTTGGGGAGAGTGATAGAGAGATATTTAGATTGAAATGATGTAAACGTTTTTCATTTTATGAAGTTTGGTTTTGTTTGTGTTGAACTCAGCTATCTTTGGGCTAGCAGGCTATCTGCAGCACAAAGAACTCAGCCTGCTAGAACCAAGATAGCTATCTGCAGCACACGTGCTCAGGTTGTGTTCTTTGTGGTTTTTAAAGTTAAGACAAACTTTATTTAAAGGGTGATTTTAAACAGAACATTGCTCATAACGCGCCGTCCACGCTTATGCATTTTAACCCTTTTATTAACCCTGGTATTTTAAAGATATTTGTTGATTCTGGGGCTAAGCTATCAGCTTCGTTTGTTAGCTCAACTGCTAACCGGTAAGAACACGTGCTTGCTACTAAAGAGTATTTAACAGAAAGGTTACTCTTCAATCCAGTAAATAATAGTCCCTAAACATCATTTACTAGATTTGATAACTAAGTAAACACCATTAAACCCCATTTTGCCAGAAAGATTTGGTTCTTTTCCAAAATACTCCCTTAATAATATTTCTTCAAATATTATTTCAATAAATTAAGGCAACTAATTAGACACTATTGAGAAATGGTCATCCAGAAAGTTGGTTTTATTCAGCAGATCATTATTTAAAACATTATTTTATTAAAATAATATTTTATCTGATCTTACATTGTGAATGGTTGTCTAAACGTTTGCTGATTATTGTCTAAGTTGGTTCCAAGACTAACTTAACTTCATTTCCAGATTCTTCAAGATAATCCTTGGTTCTCAAACATAAACATTGCATGGTAATGTTGCATCACTCTTTTTGGTCATGATTTCCAATCATCTTTAATCAACTTGTTTATATTGTACATAGCCCATTAGTCTTCATTATTCTTTCATTCTGCTTGGTAGTTTAGTTGGATTGTTTTAGCAAAGTAAAGAGTTTGTTGATTGAAATGTTTGACTTTGAGTTGACTTATTTTTGTTAATAAATTCTTGCATTTTAAGAAATTGTGTGAATTCATTCCATATATGTTTAGAGTTTATGCTGTTCAATGATGTCAAAGCTCGTCTCACACCTTTCTATTTTGTCCTAATACCACCGCCTTACTGGGCTGGTATTCACAGGACAACCCTTAACAGACCGAAATATTATTGATAAAATATTAATATTAAATATTAATTAATATTGTCAGATTCATAATCCCAACATCTAGGAGAGAGAAAGGGTTAAACACTGAAAGAGGGTGAGCATTAAGTTGTTGCCAGCAGAAGCTCGGACGATGCCCCTCTCCAGAAATGTGTCACAGGTAGACAGAGCCAGGCCAGGTGTAGCTTCTAGGAAGAGAAAAGAGACAGAACAAGGTTAAAAGCTGAAATAACAGCAAATAATGCAAAATTGGAGAGTAGTGTGAGAATGTAGCGAAGAGGGTGAAAGTGGTCATTATGTCCTCCAGCAGCCTAAGCCTATAGCAGCATAACTACAGAGATAGCTCAGGATAACCTAAGCCACTCTAACTATAAGCTTTATCAAAAAGGAAAGTTTTAAGCCTAGCCTTAAAAGTAGACAGTTTGTCCAACTAGAGCCCACTGATGGCCATTGTTATACTAAAAACCACAACGATTGGGATACCTCTCTCTGTCAGATTGACCATAACCATTGGAAAAGAGAGGGGGTCATACAGGTAGCAGAAATGGAGGGTGTGTTTGCACCTCAACCATAACTGAGCCGGATTTGGATACAAAAAGATTTTCCAAGCTTTAAACATATCGAGGAGCATTGTGCAAGCAATCATATTGAAATGGAAGGAGTATCAGACCACTGCAAATCTACCAAGACCCTGCCGTCCCTCTAAACTTTCATCTTGAACAAGGAGAAGACTGATCAGAGATGCAGCCAAGAGGCCCATGATCACTCTGGATGAACTGCAGAGATCTACAGCTGAGGTGGGAGAGTCTGTCCATAGGACAACAATCAGTCGTACACTGCACAAATCTGACCTTTATGGAAGAGTGGCAAGAAGAAAGCCATTTCTCAAAGATATCCATAAAAAGTCTTGTTTAAAGTTTGCTACAAGCCACCTGGGAGACACACCAAACATGTGGAAGAAGGTGCTCTGGTCAGATGAAACCAAAATCGAACTGTTTGGCCACAATGCAAAACGATATGTTTGGTGTAAAAGCAACACAACTCATCACCCTGAACACACCATCCCCACTGTCAAACATGGTAGTGGCAGCATCATGGTTTGGGCCTGCTTTTCGTCAGCGGGGACAGGGAAGATGGTCAAAATTGATGGGAAGATGGATGGGTCCAAATACAGGACCATTCTGGAAGAAAACCTGTTGGAGTCTGCAAGAGACCTGAGACTGGGACGGAGATTTATCTTCCAACAAGACAATGATCCAAAACATAAAGCCAAATCTACAATGGAATGGTTCACAAATAAACGTATCCAGGTGTTGGAATGGCCTAGTCAAAGTCCAGACCTGAATCCAATCGAGAATCTGTGGAAAGAGCTGAAGACTGATGTTCATGAACGCTCTCCATCCAACCTCACTGAGCTCCAGCTGTTTTTCAAGGAAGAATGAGAAGAATTTCAGTCTCTCGATGTGAAAACTGATAGAAACAAACTCCAAGAGACTTGCAGCTGTAATTGCAGCAAAGGGTGGCGCTACAAAGTATTAACGCAAGGAGGCTGAATAATATTGCACGCCCCACTTTCAGTTTTTTATTTGTTAAAGTTTGACACATCCAATAAATTTCATTCCACTTCACGATTGTGTCCCACTTGTTGTTGATTCTTCACAAAAAATTTGAATTTTATATCTTTATGTTTGAAGCCTGAAATCTGGCAAGAGGTTGAAAAGTTCAAGGGGGGCGAATACTTTCGCAAGGCACTGTATTTATCTTTTATGTGAGACCAACACAATGTTGATCTTAATTGTGAAGTGGAAGAAACATGATGCACGGATTGTTTTTTCTAATTTTGTATAAATAATAATCTAAAAGACTGGCTGTCTGTGTACTTTAGAGTCCATTTTAAAGTCCTTCTGTTTGTTTTTAAAGCTTTACACCACCTTGCTCCGCCTTATTTAACCGAGCTTCTCCACCACTACATTCCCACTGGGTCACTTCGGTCCGCTGACCAGCTGGTTCTGGTCATTCCTGGTTCTGAGCAGAAGCTTAGAGGGAATAGAACCTTCTCTATTGGGGCCCTTAGGTTCTGGAATGCTTTACCTTCATTCAACTGGAACCTTTGCGGTCCATTTTTAAAACTCGCTTAAAAACATATTTTTACTCATTGGCCTTCAACACAACTGGGACTTTTCACTCAGATTTTATAGGTATTAATTTTATTTGTTTTATTGTTTGGTTTTTACTATGTTTGTATTGAGTTTTTCTCCCCTGCGACCCACTATGGAATAAGCGGTAGAAAATGACTGACTGACTGTATTGAGTTTTTAAGTTATTTAAATTGTTGTTTGCTTACCTTTGTTATTTTATTTGATGCTCAGCACTTTGTTTCAGCTGTGGCTGCTGTTAAAGCAATTTATAAATAAAGTTGATGATGATGATGATATAAAGTGTGGCATGAATTCACATTCAGCTTCCCTAAAGTTTATTGTCAAAGTGTGGACTTTGACTAGGCCGTTCTAACACATAAACATGCATTGATGTAAACCATCCCCTGGTAGTTCTGGCTCTATGTTTAGGGTTGTTGTTCTGCTGGAAGGTGAACCTCCATCCCAGTCTCCAGTCTTCTGCAGCTTTAAAGAGGTTTTCTTCCAGGATTGTCCTGATTTATCTCCATCCATCTTCCACCAACTCTGACCTGCTTCCCAACAAACAAATGTTTCTTTGTTTTTCTTTCAGCAGAGAATGATGAAGATCCTGCATTTTTCCTGCTTGTCTGTTTGCTACCTCTGCAGGTCATTGTCTTCCAGTCCATGAATAAATCCTGGACGCCTGAACTCAGGTGAGATGAACTTAAACGATATTAGAAGTTTAAAAGACAGCAGGTAGATAAAAAAGGACTGAAGCAGTGATGAAACAGAAGAGCATCTACAACACTGACAACAGCTGCTAGAAGACAAACACCTTTATTCTTGATGCAAAGGAAGTCAGATCTGTCTGTGAGGGTCAAGGTGTTCATCATAATGATTTCATTTAACAGAAAAGTTCAGTGTTTTATGAAAAATAAAGAATGAAGCCAGGAAACCTAAGTATGAGGACAAGGGAAAACTTCTCACTAACAGAATCATTGTGAGTTACCAAGGAGGTTTACCTGAGCTCTATGAAACAGAGCATTGATAAACCAAGGTGCAGGAGCATAAACTAAATGTTATAAAGACTATAAATGTACAACTGGAACTGTTTACTGATTTACTTTTTATTTATATCAGAAACATAGTTATATGTTTGGTTAAATAAGAATTCATAAATAGCATAGATACAAAGCTGATTTAATACAATATAATTAGTTTTTGTTTCATATGTAAACTCTTGGATTAAGTGATCAGTTCAACATGTTTAGTTTTTACCAGATGATGTGGGCGGGCATACGGGGAGAGGAGTGAGACTTCCAGACAGACAAGATGGAGAGTTGAACCCAACAGTCTTTTGACCTCCCTCTCTCTCTCTTTATGTCCTCTGTGTTTCATTAGTAACTCGTGGATAATCACTTCTCTCTTCTTTTTTTTTTACTGTACATGTTTGATTTATTTATTAAACAGTAAAACTTAAACCATCTCTGACAGTTTATTATTTTTTTTTTAGATTTATTCCTCTATTTTATTTCTCTTCTTTCATCCATTGACGACACTTGTTGTATTTAAATGAGCTCGTAAATAAATCAGATTATCTTTATCCAGGCTAAACTGTTATTGAAATCTGTTGTCTGGATGCAGTTGCTGTGTTTGTCCACTAGATGGAGACATCTCACCAGGGTTCAGAGTGCAGCTCTCTGTTCAGCTGTCAGGGTCATTAAACCCAGAGAAGCTTCAGTCTGAAGGCTCAGAGAGTTTCTGGGGAAGGTTCATCTTTCTCGGGTTATTAATAATGAAACCATGTCAGAGCTGATCAGGGCGGAGCCATCCTAGTGGGAGGAGCCTAAATATGACACACCTGTTGTTTTTGTCCACATTCTGTCATTCTGTCCTGGATCAGACAGAGGACAGTCTGCTGTCTCTGATTGGACAAACTGGAGGACTTATTTGCTGTCTGGAGGACACAAACTCTGGGTTCTGGTTCTGGAGTGATCCATAATCTCTGCACTGCTTCAAAGGTTGGTTTCTGATCTCTGTCTGATTCTGCTGAGAATAAAACGTTGGATCAGCTTGTAAACAGCATCAGAAGTTTGGTTCCTAAATTAGTTTGGGTGAGATGAGATCCAGACCTTCATGGATCTTAATTTCTGAATAACATCATTCAGCAGGTTAAACAGGAATATCTGAGTTATAGAGAAGCTGGTCGTTCTTCTTGTCAGCCTGATAGGTCCATGATCATCTTATAAGATCTATAGCTCTGCACTGAAACTCCATGTTCTGCTTCAAGCTCTGTCACAGATTTATTTCACACCAACCAGTAATTCAGTGGAGATCAAAAATCAGGCTTAGAGTTTTTCATCCAACACAACTTAATTCCTGGCAAGGCAGCAGAAGGTAGAACATCAGCTGAGGATGGAGAACAGAGAGATCCAAGAGCTGCAGGAGCATCATTTCTACATTGTTGGAGGCAGTTTTAAAACACGTCAGTGATCCTGATTTCTGACAGAAAGATCACAACTTTCAGAAGATCTGGAGGCACACAGAGTTCAGGACTTCCTCTGCAGCATCACCTCTTAGATGGAGATGGAAGAAGTTTTCTGCCAGAAATCTGTTTGTTCTCAGGAGGTTCTACACCTTAAAGATCACAGATATCTGGTCATAGACAGTCTGTCAGAGATATGTCTGTTACTGTCTTAGAAAGGTGAAGATCAAACAAGACAAACTGGTTCCGATCTTTTAGGAGGAAGATAAAAACTAAATGAGGTGAACTACATTTACAGTGGTGTAAAATGTGTTTTAGATCATCCAACAAAATTTAAATATTAGTTGAAGACAAGGCAAGTAAACACAAAATGCAGGTTTAAAAAGAAGGTTTATATTATTAAGGAAGAAATAAAGTCCAAACCTACAAGGCCCTCCCACCACCGTTAAAACATAACTGAAATTTATCACAGCTGAATTCACTTTCTCTAGCCACACCCAGATCTGATTACTGCCACACCTGTTCTCAATTAAGAAATGACTTAAATATGACCTGCCTGAGAAATAGAAGTAGACCAAACGATCCTGAATAGCTAGACATCATGTCGAGATCCAAAGACATTCAGGAAAAACTTAGAAAGTAAGAGAGATCTATCAGTCTGAATCGGATCATAAAGTTATTTTTAAAGCTTTGGGACTCCAGCGAACCACAGTGAGAGTCATTATCGACAAATGGAGAAACATGGAACAGTGGTGAACCTTCAGCCAATCCAGAATTACCCCAAGAGCGAAGCGACGACTCATCCAAGAGGTCACAAAAGACCACACAACAACGTCCAAAGAACTGCAGGCCTCTCTTCCCTCAGTTAAGGTCAGAGTTCATGCCTCCACTATAAGGAAGAGAGTTCTAAGACAAAGACCACTGCTGAGCAAAAAGAACATTGAAGCTTGTTTCAATTTTTCCTTAAAACATCTTGATGATCCTCAAGACATCTGGGAAAACTTTGTGAACTAAACTTAACTTTGTGGAAGGTGTGTGTCTGACTAGATGTGGCGTAAAAGTAACACCTCATTTCAGAAAAAGAACATCATACCAACAGTAAAGTATGGTGGTGGTAGTGTGATTATCTGGGGCTGTTTTGCTGCTTCAGGAAGCCTGGAAGACTGGCTGTGATAAATGGAACCATGAATTCTGATGTCTACCAAAACATCCTGAAGGACAACGTCCTGCAATCTGTTGGTGACATTAAGCTGAAATTAACTTGGGTTCTGCAGGAGGACCATGATTCAAAACACACCAGCAAGTCCACATCTGAATGACTGAAGGAAAACAAAATGAAGACTTTGCAATGGCCTAGTCAAAGTCCTTTCCTGAATCCTATTGAGAGGCTGTGGCATGACCCTCAAAAGGTCATTCATACTTGGATACCCTCCAATGTGGCTGAATTCCAACAATTCTGCAAAGATGAGTGGGCCAACAATCCTCTGCAGCGCGGAAAAAAGACTCATTGCAAATTATTGCAAACGGTTGTTTGTAGTTGTAGCTGGTAAGGACCCAACCAGTTATTAGGTTTAGGTGGCATCATCAGGAAGGGGGCAAATACTTTTTCACAACACTGTACTTCCATCACATTTGTGAGTCTGGGATGTTTGTTCTTCTTTCAGTTCCTGTTATCCAATCTTAAACTTTAACATGAAACCATGAAAGAGGATCTGGGAGTTTGGGTCATGTTCTCTATGATCTATATTATAAAACACTGATGGTCCAACAGAATACAGCAGAACTTTAACAAACACCAGAGACACAGTCAGCTTTATAAAGACTCTGTTCTTCAGAGTCTGAATCCAGCTTCAGAAAGCACCAATGTTTCAAGTTAAAGATTTCTTCAGCTGAATTAGTGGAACCTTCTCTTCACGGTTCCTCTGTTATTCTGTATTTGGACCCGTGTTGCTCACAGCAGGGTCATGCTGACGATGCATTAAGTCCCTGATGGTGGTTCCCAGAGTTTGAGTTGGTCTCCTTCTTCAGCAGTTTTTAAAACCAGAGCAGAAGCACATGATAAACCAGAATATTTCCCACTTCTTCAATGAAGATGGTCTCAGTTTCATGTTGAGGGAACATCTTGTTTTTCTTTGGGTTCCAGTCAGAGATAACAATATAAATCCTGTAAAAATATGGCTCCAATAAATCAGGATTAGACATTTCTGCTCTGTCTCTCTGGAGTCGTTCCCTCACACTTTGTTAGTTTTAAAAAGCAAACTGAGGTCGACCCAACTACTGAGCAAACATTGTTCTGTCAGCATCAGTCTGACCCAGGCTCAGTAAAACCCAGTTCCAGCTGGAAACCATTAAAATGACTGAAAGAGCAGAACAGTATCTGACTGTGAGGCTGTCACACCGTCACAAAGTCTGAACCGATCAGATGCTGCATCAGCAGGTCTGATGGTGTTCAGGAGGAAGTGATGTAAGAACAGGAAGTGTCTCAGCCTGGATTAAACCACAGCTAGTCTGCCAGTCCAGATGGTCTCACAGAGAACTGGGTTCAGTCCAGTTCATCAACCACATCATCTAAAACAATGAGTCATATCCATGATGGAAGAACAGAGAGCAGAACAGAGCCAGCAGATCAGAGGTTCTGGAATGAGGTGTTATCGGGTCAGGGTTAGAACATACTCAAGCAATTATAGGGCTTTCTAAGGTACATTATATATGTGCTTTTTCATTTTTATTCGGAAGTTAAATTTAAGTTATAAAAATATAATAAAGCAGTTCATGAAGTTGGACTCTGAAGGTCAGAGGTCGCTACCAACCCTGATCTCCAGTTCCATATAAAACATTCAGTGTGTTGAAAGCTGCAGGAACAAACTGTTTATTTGTGCTTCTGATGGTTTGTATCATATTGAACCAGTGGTGCAGACAGTACTGGACCATCTTTGACTATGAACATGTTCCTTTAGTGTTTGAATGATTGAGATAGAAAGATATGCTTTATTACTGGATTTATACTAATATTGTACCAACTACTAAATTGTTTAGTTTTCCCAACTGCAACTAGAACCTGATCATCAGGTTTGACCTCATTCCCAAATCTGAGTTCTGACTTCTGAGGCGAATCAGTTAAAGCAGAAGATGTGATACAACAAAGCATGAATGAAAGTCTCCTCCTCAGAGTCTGAGGATGGATGGAGAGGCAGAAAAAATTATGAATTTAGAGCCTTAATCAAAGAACACAGTGGAGTCCAGGATGACTCTGACCTTCAGGACCTTCAAGGATGGACAGATGGAATATATATTTTACTAAGAAGGGAAACTAGGATCTCAGTTTTACCCCAGTTAATTACAGAAGCAGACCATAAACTAATTTTATTTATGTGCAGAAAATTTGTTATTTATTATTCTTAAAGTAAATTTTGGGATTTACGTTTTTACCCTTTTATGGTGAAGGTGTGTAAACTGGTCTACATGTCAGAATGAAATAGACCAGATAGATTTTTGTTTTATTTAAATCTAATTTCTGATTAAACCATATTAGGATTTTATGGAGAAGGGTTTTAAACATTTATTTCTACTGTTTAAACATATTTAAACTGTGAATCTGTATTTTCCACATAAAGGGGAAGTTATTAAATTCCTTCTGCTCTGCTGCTTCAGAGTCTGTTTTGTTCAACTCTTCTTCTGTTCTCTGTCTTGCTTAAAGAAACCGTAAGTTTACTTTGTTTCATAGTTAAAGTTGATGTGAACTTTAATAATTTAACAGTGTGTTTCTGCTCTCTGGTGTTTGGAGAACATGTTCTCCTCTTATTTCAGAACCAAGTTTTAGTTTTACTGTAAATGAAGGAACATCTACAGGATTATTAGATTATTGTCTGAAACAGTCAACATGATGAGCAGCTGATGTTTGTTTTTCACTAAACTAACAGCTTCGTTTTCAGGTCATTAAATCAAACTTTCATTTTCACCTTTAAAGTCACAGAATAGCTGCTTCCTGTCAATCCTTTCAAAATAAGATGACATCAACGTTGTTAAAATGTTTCATGTTATTAAATGGAGTGAAGCTTTAATGGAACATATAATCCATCTGTATAGTTTGATGACTGAGAAATCCAGCAGGTCCAGATGTTCAGAGTTTGTTCTGCTTCATTTTGTGGAGCTGCAGCAGAAGAAGTTTGACTGATCAATATCTTCACATCATGCAGTGTTTCAGTCTGCAGCTCCTTCACTTTACAGTCAAACTGCAGTAATTTCATTCATTGAAACAATCTTTTCATCTCTAACAAACGTCCAACAATCTGTTCTTTCTATTATTAATGTTAAATATGGTTTAGTGTCACAATCTTTGTTTCTGGAATAGAGGAACAACAACTACCTAGACTGTTCATTTGTAGCTACAGGTGTGTGTCAGTGAATGAAAATGTATCTTCATCATGTGTGTTCTTGGCTGCAGCTCCATGTGTGTGAGCTGATGTGAACTGAGCAGCATGGATCAGTGTGAGGACAGAGAGGACAGAGTCCCTCCCTCTAAAACCACTCTGTGTGGAGAACATGAGGACCAGAGCAAAGTTCAGAGGTCAGATCACCATCTCTAACTGTCCAGGACTCTTCTCCATGTCAGAGCTCAGCTCTCACATCACCAAACCATCTTTATTCACAGGAAACGATCAGAACCAGAACCTGGACCCAGCTGTGTGTCCTTAAAGAGCAACAGGTCAAAGGAAGAACTTAATGATTTTAAATCAGCTCAACGTTCAGCTGCAAACAGGTGAGCTGTTTCTAAATGTTCAAACTAATTAGTTGAAACTATCTTCATTCCAACATATTAATGAGAAAACAACTCTTTCTCACACATGTCTGTGTTCACATGTGAAGCAGTGTGTGATGGATGCTAAATCATGGAAATAATCAAACCATTGTATTATTGTGATGATATGAAATGATCTTGTTAGATGATATTGGAGCTAAAATCAGTTGTTCTTCCATCCAGTTGAATCATTCTGTATCACCTTGTGTCACATTAGTTCATCAGAGTTGGTGCTTCTGCAGAGCTTAAGGTGACTGCACATGTAGGCAAGTCATGATGCTGATTCAAGGATTAGATGTCAACTAAATAATCCAAACTAAATCTGATGGAAAACATGATCTCTCACTGTTATCTGCAAACATCAGTGAAATCAACAGCTTCTAAAGTACATTTGTGTTCATTCAAAATGATCATCAGTCTTATTATCAGCAAACTGCTCCACAGTCTCCTTCAGTAGCCACTAAATGTCATCAACAATAAAAGATCATCAGTTTGAAATGTTTTGATTCCACATTTTCATTGTTCAGCACAGCATGTACTCATGTCTCACCCATAACACCCACAGTTGAACTAACCTAATACAGAAAAGGTGTCTCTATTTATCTTCAACTCTCTGCCTTCAGGTGGACACAATATTCATTTTTCCATAGTCAAAGAAATCTTGGGTGAGATAATACTTTGAGGAGTGTCAGTTCCTTTGGAAGAAATGTTTTGAAGGCCACGCTCCTGCATGCAAACTCCTGCAATAAAGTTATTCTAAGTTCAGG
The DNA here is from genome assembly GCF_021462225.1 of Girardinichthys multiradiatus. Taxonomy (NCBI): domain Eukaryota; kingdom Metazoa; phylum Chordata; class Actinopteri; order Cyprinodontiformes; family Goodeidae; genus Girardinichthys; species Girardinichthys multiradiatus. Next base: position 50,729 of record NW_025917698.1, on the reverse strand, counting down.
TAGTATTGAAAATAATGGAACTTTAATGCCATATAATCCGAATGTATAAACAAATAAAAGATCTTGAAGTCATAACAATTACATTTTTCCAAAAAATAAAAAAGTATCAATAAAAATAAGTATAACAACTCAGGTAGGAACTTCCCCTCTGGGGACAGCTGTCCCTGAATGAGAAAAGACACGTAGCTTTTGGAGCAGGACACCACATGGACCTTCGTCTTTGTCTGTTTGTTGTTCTACAGAATGTGAGCTAATGCTTCCTGGTTCCTTCACAGAGTGGACCAGCAGAACTCAGAGGTTCCCAGTGGTCCGTCTGCCCAGCAGCATCAAACACAGCTGGACTCCATATTTATGGTCTGTACATGTACAACAACTACTTCTCCATCGGTTCTGTTTACAGTCATCTCCATGCTGCACTTTTTAGACCAGAGGACTGTCAGTCGGTCCAACATGGACCTGATGTTTGGCTCCATGATCTCAGTCTGATGTGTCCTTCATATATTGTTCTGTTCCAGCTGCTGGAGGACAACATTGTTACTTTTGTGAAGAACGAGCTGAAGAAGATCCAGAAGGTTCTGAGTCCAGATGACCCAGAAGGCTTAGAGAGTCAGTGGGAGGATGAGGAGGTGTTGGAAGGTGAGGATGAAGAGAAGAGGAGGAGCAACAGAGAGGCTTTTGTGAAGATCACACTGAACTTCCTGAAGAAGATGAAGCAGGAGGACCTGGCTGAACGTCTGCAGAGCAGTAAGAGGATTTCTGCAGCATAAAAATATTTGTTAAGTGATATGTTATAGATGCAACATTAATATTTAAAATCCTTTTGAATATAAATTTAACATTTGTTTAAATTCTTTCCCACTTCAGAACATGTTGCATCAATTTGTCAACATAACCTTAAATCTGGTCTGAAGAAGAGGTTCCAGTGTGTGTTTGAGGGGATCGCTAAAGCAGGAAGTCCAACCCTTCTGAACCAGATCTACACAGAGCTCTACATCACAGAGGGAGGGACTGGAGAGGTCAATGATGAACATGAGGTCAGACAGATTGAAACAGCATCCAGGAAACCACACAGACCAGAAACAACCATCAGACAAGAAGACATCTTTAAAGTCCCACCTGGAAGAGATCAACCAATCAGAACAGTGATGACAAAGGGAGTGGCTGGCATTGGGAAAACAGTCTTAAGCCAGAAGTTCACTCTGGACTGGGCTGAAGACAAAGCCCACCAGAACATCCAGTTCATATTTCCATTCACCTTCAGAGAGCTGAATGTGCTGAAAGAGAAAAAGTTCAGCTTGGTGGACCTTGTTCATCACTTCTTTACTGAAACCAAAGAAATCTGCAGCTTTGAACACTTCCAGGTTCTGTTCATCTTTGATGGTCTGGATGAGAGTCGACTTCCTCTGGACTTCCACAACAAGGAGATCCTGACTGATGTTACAGAGTCCACCTTAGTGGATGTTCTGCTGACAAACCTCATCAGAGGGAAACTGCTTCCCTCTGCTCTCCTCTGGATCACCACACGACCTGCAGCAGCCAATCAGATCCCTCCTGAGTGTGTTGGCATGGTGACAGAGGTCAGAGGGTTCACTGACCCACAGAAGGAGGAGTACTTCAGGAAGAGATTCAGAGATGAGGAGCAGGCCAGCAGCATCATCTCCCACATGAAGACATCAAGAAGCCTCCACATCATGTGCCACATCCCAGTCTTCTGCTGGATCACTGCTACGGTTCTGGAGGATGTGTTGGAGACCAGAGAGGGAGGAGAGCTGCCCAACACCCTGACTGAGATGTTCATCCACTTCCTGGTGGTTCAGACCAAAGTGAAGAAGGTCAAGTATGATGGAGGATCTGAGACAGATCCACACTGGAGTCCAGAGAGCAGGAAGATGATTGAGTCTCTGGGAAAACTGGCTTTTGATCAGCTGCAGAAAGGAAACCTGATCTTCTATGAATCAGACCTGGCAGAGTGTGGCATCGATATCAGAGCAGCCTCAGTTTACTCAGGAGTGTTCACACAGATCTTTAGAGAGGAGAGAGGGCTGTACCAGGACAAGGTATTCTGCTTCGTCCATCTGAGTGTTCAGGAGTTTCTGGCTGCTCTTCATGTCCATCTGACCTTCATCAAGGATGGAGTCAATCAGATGGACAAGAAATATCCTTTATTAGCCTTTTTTGGTTGGTTTAAATTATTTAAGATACCAAATCTAACAAATCTCCATCAGAGTGCTGTGGACAAGGCCTTACAGAGTCCAAATGGACACCTGGACTTGTTCCTCCGCTTCCTCCTGGGTCTTTCAGTGGAGACCAATCAGACTCTCCTGCAAGGTCTGCTTACAAAAATAGGAAGGAGATCACGTAGCAACGAGGGAACAGTTCAGTACATCAAGGAGAAGATCAATGAGAACCTGTCTGCAGAGAAAAGCATCAACCTGTTCCACTGTCTGAATGAACTGAATGATCGTTCTCTGGTCCAGAAGATCCAGCAGTCTCTGAGTTCAGGAAGTCTCTCCACAGATAAACTGTCTCCTGCTCAGTGGTCAGCTCTGGTCTTCATCTTACTGTCATCAGGAGAAGATCTGGATGTGTTTGACCTGGAGAAATACTCTGCTTCAGAGGAGGCTCTTCTCAGGCTGCTGCCAGTGGTCAAAGCTTCAAACAAAGTTCTGTAAGTTCTGACAGAATTTGGGTTTTGACACCAGGAGCTAAAACCAGGAAAGAGTTACTATTATCCTGGATGTTCTGCTCAACAACTAAGGATTTATTAGAAAGTATAAATATTAATGTTTGAATGTCAGTTCTCTCAAAATGTGTTGAATAAAAATAAAACTTATCAAGTTGTTTTAGAAAACATTTAACATTTTTATTCTTCAAGACCCACTGACACCTATTATAATAAATATTGCTGCTTGGTTCTGATAATTAATATTCAGATTTCTGGTTGCTGTTCAGTTCTCTTAATGTTCGTCCCTTTAGTAATAACTTTCCTTCTATTTCCATCATGATTTTTATTTTACTGCTCGTCCCACAGTGTTTGAAGGAGGAGTAAATATGCATCAGAACATGTGGTCCAATCTGGAATAGTGTTATGTGGAAACATCATTTAGTTTTCCACTATTTGCAAACAGCTGCAGGATATTTTCACTAAAACAACAACAGGTTGTGTTTGCAGCTCAATCTGTACAGATTAAAACATCTTTCAAAGTTTAAGTGGGTCACAGTACACAGAAATTTGTCTAAATCACATTTTGTTCTGTTTCAGGGTTCTGACATGCATTGCATTGCTTTAGAGTTTCTGAGTTCTTATTTCATGAAGCAGTTTCATCTGTCTTGTTTAATACTATAAGATGTTTTTATTTAGTTTTATTCCATCACAATTATTCTTATTCATTTTGATCTCTGTCTCTTCAGATTGAAGAACTGTAACCTCTCAGAGAGAAGCTGTGAAGTTCTGGCCTCAGTTCTCAGCTCTCAGTCCTCTAATCTGAAAGAGATGGACCTGAGTAACAACAAGCTACAGGATTCTGGAGTGGAGCTGCTGTCTTCTGGACTGAAAAGTCCAAACTGCAAACTGGAAACTCTCAGGTCTGGTCAATTTTTACATCTTTATTAGTCTGAACATCAGTTTGGTACATGTGTATCTTATGAATACAGTCTTGTTTTGTACCTGAATACATTCACTATGTTTATGTGTGGAACTAAGTGCTCAATGCAACATTCTGTAGGGCAACTTTAAACAAGTGACACCAAAACAAAACAGAGAAGACTCCCAGCTGTGAATAAACTCTGCTGTTGGGGGGCATTAAGGTTTCTTATGTAGCTACAGGGGAGAAATGGAGGTGGACCAAACCAGAACTTTATCGGTTTCAACAGCAATTAGGTAAGGTAAGGCAAAGCAAGTTTATTTATTTGTATAGCACATTTCAGCAACAAGACAAGTCAAAGTGGTTTACAAGATGAATAAAAATTTTGTTCAGTGACAAAAATATAAAAAAGTACATTGCAGTGGCATCATAAAAGAAAGTAAAAAAAGGCTGAAATTAATTATGTTTTATTAAATAGAAGAATCTAAATCAACTCTAAACAATTGGGTTTTGACTTGATTTAAAATAACTCAAAGATTGAGCATTTTTGCTGTTTTCTAGGAGATTAGTGGAGCATAAGAACTGAATGTTGCTTCTCGACGTTTGCTTTTGGTTCTGGGGACGCAGAGTAGACTTGAACCAGAAGACCTGAGTGGTCTGAAAGGTTGATACAGCAACAACACATCTTTTAAGTATTTTGCTGCTAAGCTATTTAGTGACTTATAAACTAACAGAAGCATTTTAAAGTCCATTCTCAGAGATAAAGGCAGCCAGTGGAAGGACTTTAGAACTGGGGTGATGTGCTCTATTTTCTTACTTTTAGTCAGGACACTGGCAGCAGCGTTCCAGATCTATTGGCACTCTCTGATTGACTTTTTAGGCAAAACTGTGACAACACTGTTGCAGTAATCAATTCGACTAAAGATAAATGCATGGGTTTGTTTTTCAAGAATCTGCTGGGACATTAGTCCTTTAATCCTGGAAATGTTCTTCAGATGATAAAAGGCTGATTTAGAAATTGTCTTTATGTACCTCTGACGGTTCAGCTCTGAGTCCATCACTACATCAAGATTTCTGGCCTGATTTGTGGTTTCTAGCTATAATAACTGAAGCTGTGAGCTGACTCTTGTTAGCTCTTCCTTTGGTCCAACATAAACCTCAGTTTTGTTTTTATTAAGCTGAAGAAAGTTGTGGCACATTGATAAGGCTATGACAGGCAAAACTTTCTTAAAGAAAGCTGTGGGTAAGATGTCTAGAGTGCAGGAGGAGGAGCTTAGTTAATATACAATTTCTTCAATATTTTTGTAGTTGATTTGGTAGAATTGTGTAATTTTGTCAAAAATTTGATTTTGTTGGATATAGTATTGGTGCTGGACTTTATATTGATGTACAGACTACTCCTCTAACCTTCTGAACTTTCTCATTAAAGAAGTTAGCAAATTCATTGCAAGCCTAGTTGGAGTGGAGTTCAGATGCTACAGACACAGGATGGTTTGTTAACCTGTTGACCGTAGCATAAAAGGCAGGAGCATTTTAGTTCTGTTAATCATGAGAATTTTCTTCTTACAGCTAATGAAGATTAGAATACATCAGACCATTAAAAAACTTAATAAGAAAAGTAGTTATCAGAAATATTAGCTCCATCTAAACCTTCAACTTGTATGTTAGACCCAATCCCAACCAAATTATTTAAGGAAGTGTTCCCTCTGATTACCAGCCCCATTTTAGATATGATTAATCTACCACAAGCTTTTAAGCTGTAATTAAACCTTTACTTAAGAAACCTTCGCTTGATCGAGATGACTTAATAAATCACAGACCTATATCCAATCTTCCATTCTTATCTAAAATTCTTGAGAAAATAGTTGCTAATCAAATGTGTGAGCATTTACACAGCAATGACCTGTTTGAAGAGTTTCAGTCAGGCTTCAGAGCTCATCATAGCACTGAAACATCTCTGCTGAAAGTCACTAATGATATTCTTATGGCCTCAGATAATTAACTTGTGTCTGTACTGGTTATGTTAGATCTCAGTGCTGCATTTGATAGAGTCGACCATAAAATTCTCTTAAAAAGGCTGGAATATGCTGTACGGATCAGAGGAACAGCGCTAGGCTGGTTTAAATCTTATCTGTCTGACACATTCCAGTTTGTTTGTGTAAATGATAAATCATCTTTAAACTCCAGGGTTAATTGTGGAGTACCACAGGGTTCAGTACTTGGGCCAATTCTCTTTACTATATATATGCTTCCAATAGGTCAAATTATCAGGCATCATGGGATACATTTTCACTGTTACGCTGATGATACTCAGCTTTACTTTTCCATAAATCCTGATGAACCCAACCAGTTAGATAGACTACAAGCATGTCCTGAAGATATAAAAACTTCGATGACTTTAAATGTTTTGCTTCTAAATTCAGACAAGACAGAAGTTGTCGTCTTTGGACTGGAGTCTTTAAAAAAGAAACTGCTTAGTCAATCACTTAACCTGGATGGCATTAAATTGACCTCCGGTAACAAAGTAAAAAACCTTGGTGTTATTTTTGACCAGGACATGTCATATAAATCCCATATTAAGCAGGTTTCTAGGATTTCCTTCTTTCACCTCCGGAACATTGCCAAAATTAGAAATATCCTGTCCAGGAGTGACGCTGAAAAACTAGTCCATGCATTTGTTACTTCAAGGCTGGACTATTGTAATTCTTTACTATCAGGATGTCCACAAAATGCAGTTAAAAGCCTTCAGCTGATTAAAAATGCTGCAGCAAGAGTTCAGATGAAAATTAATAAGAGAGATCATATTTCTCCTATTTTAGCTTCCCTTCATTGGCTCCCTGTTAAATCCAGAATAGAATTTAAAATTCTCCTCCTCACATATGTGAGGAGCACATATGCATTATTTGCTGCAATGATCTAGATCCATCATACATCAGAGATCTGATTGTTCCATATGTTCGTAACAGTGCACTTCGTTCTCAGACTGCAGGTTTACTGGTGTGACTACAGTCTCTTGAAGAAGAATGGGAGGCAGATCCTTTAGTTATCAGGCTCCTCTCCTGTGGAACCAGCTCCTGATTTTGGTCCATGAGGCGCACACCCTGTCTACTTTTAAGGCTAGGCTTAAAACTTTCCTTTTTAATAAAGCTTATAGTTAGAGTGGCTTAGGTTATCAGGGAGGGAGCCTTCCTCCCTCCCTGTTGGACGGAGTAAGGGGGAGTCAGGTTTAGCCTAAATCGGCTCAGTTATGATTGAGGTCCAAACACACCCTCCATTTCTGCTACCTGTATGACCCCTTCTCTTTTACAATGGTTATAATCAGTCTGACAGAGAGAGGTATCCCAATCCTTGTGGTTTTTAGTATAACAATGATCATTAGTGGGACCCTTTGTGGGGTGCCTTGAGACGACATTGTTGAAAATAAGCGCCGTTTAACTAAATAATCTGAACTGAAACTTTCTGTGTAGTTATGCTGCTTTAGGCTTAGGCTGCTGGAGGACATAATGACCACTTTCACCCTCTTCGCTACATTCTCACACTACTCTCCAATTTTGCATTAGTTGCTGTTATTTCAGCTTTTAACTTTGTTCTCTCTGTTTTCTGTTCCTACAAGCTACACCTGGCCTGACTCTGTGTCTACCTGTGACACCTTTCTGGAGAGGGGCATCGTCCGAGCTTCTGCTGGCAACAACTTAATGCTTACCCTCTACCGATGATCCACATGGCCGTGTCTTTTAGTATTTAACCCTTTCTCTCTCCTAGACATGGCGATTGACTGAGCTTTTATTGTAACTAATTATATGTGCTCTCTTTCAGGCTCTAACCTTGAAAACTGGCTCAGAGTTTATCTGTTCTTTCTTTCTAGGTGAAACAATTAAAGGAGCTACATCCATTAACATTTACTTTTCCTTCCCATAGAAAGTACTCCTGGATCAGTGCTTCTGTGTTCTTCTTGTGTCTCTGTTCTCTCAAACCCCCAGTCGGTCGTGGCAGATGGCCGCTCACACTGAGCCTGGTTCTGCTGGAGGTTTCTTCCTGTTAAAAGGGAGTTTTTCCTCTCCACTGTCGCTACATGCATGCTCAGTATCAGGGATTGCTGCAAAGTCAACACCAGTGACTGTCCACTGTCTCTACATGCTCATCCGGGAGGAGGGAATGCTGCAAGTCACTGACTGGGTGCAATCTGCTGGGTTTCCTTAGACAGAAAAACCTTTTATCCAATTTGAATAAATAACTAACTGACTGCACTGTTCAATGGTTAGGACTAATTGGAATGTATGTACCTGACGTTTGTGAAGTGCCTTGAGACAACATTTGTTGTGAATTGGCGCTATATAAATAAAACTGAATTGAATTGAATTGAATTGAATTGATGAGTGGAATCTGGAAGTGTTCTCTTGTCATTCTGAAGTGAGATTAATCATTGGAAACACATTGATTTAGGGGAAATAATGTAAAAGTACTAATTTTTAAGGTCTTTAATTTTGAATTCATTATAAAGATACACTCCAATCAACATGGCACAGTCCATGGGGCGGGAGCCAGCGGTCTACTGCAGGCCCCCTGACCACATAAGCCCATCATCCCACACCCCAAGACCCTACTGTTGTGTGGTATTACATTTGTGAGGGTGGAGGGTGTGGGTATCCAAGGCACCAGCATGACTTTGCCCTTGGGGGCCAGCTTGGGGGCCACCAAGTATTCTAATCAATGTTCCTTCCAAAAGACATAGAAAGACCTAGCCTACCTGTCTCCCTGATAGCATTAGCTGTAGTTTTCCAATCATCTGGAAGTGCCTCCTGGCAATCCATTCTCACACTCTGATTTAAAAATGTTGTTCTATTATAAATAAAGCTCTATCCAGTCCAGTATGTCCAATTCTAAGATGTGATATAATTGTTTCTTCTCTCCTGTTTCTTTCTGTTCTTTTCATTTCTCCAATTTTCCTTTGTATTTTATAAAACCAATGTCCTTTCCTTTCTTCCTCCCATGACTTTTGCCACCTCTCTTCCATTTTTTGCTTTATTATACCCTTTGTTTCTTTTACACTAAACCTAACATTAATGTCAACCAATAGCTGATTGGTGCTCTCCTTCGCCATACTATCTGCCATTTCATTCCCCTTAACCCCGTGATGTGCTGGAACCCATTTAAAATGAACTGTAAGGCCCATCATATTGATTCTATAACGTGTTTGTTGTATTTCAATTCATATATCTGGTCTACTATCTGACTGGCTATGTTGCAAACTGTCCGATGATGAACTAGAGTCTGAGCAAATGATTGATTTTAATGGTCTAACATCTTCCACCCACTGAACTGCTAAAATTAAAGCAAGCATTTTTCCTGTATAAACCAATACTCCATCACTTACCCTTTTTCCAACTTTAAAATTAAATTGTGGTACAATAAAAGCTTTTCCTATACTATTTGCTGTATTGTTGATGCATCAGTATATCTATTTACATAATTATAATACAGGTTTATTTATTCCTGAACAGTATATTTATTCATAATAAAAATTTATAATTGTTCTTTTTTAATAATGAAAAATCTACTTTAGCATCAGGAAATATCCAAGGTGGTATTGTAGGTAATTGAACTGTCTGACCTATATCTAATTTATGTAATTGAATTTCATTAGCTTTAGAATTGATTATCCATTCAAAGCTTTTTATATTTTCCTTTTCCCAACCTGTTGTAAGCACTTTTAAGGTTGGATGGTCATTTATTTGTCCTTTGTCCTTCATTTGACTAATAATTCAAAGATAACGGGTCCCTTCTAAATTTCAGAGGCATTTCTCCCATTTGAACTTGTAATCCTGCTATTGACGATGTTTTAAAAGCACCTGTACATATTCGTAAAGCCTGATATTGAATATAATTTAACTTTTGTAGATTTGTATCTGCTGCTGAATTATAAACTATGCACCCATAACCCAAGACTGACCTAATTAATCCAGTATAAATGGCTTTCAATTAATTTCTATCAGCTCCCCAATCAGTTCCAGCTAAATACCTCATTATACACTGCCTGGCCAAAATAAAAGTCACCACCTGGATCTAACCAAGCAAATAGGTAGGAGCCTCCCATTGGATAATTACTGCATGGATGATTATGTTTCAGCTGGCAACAAGTTATTTAACCCCAAATGGTGCAATGACTTGCTTCTCATTTGTTAAACAACCATGTTGAAAGTCACATCACGTTGTTGTGGTAAAGTTGTCAGTATGTTTCAGAAGGGTCAAATAATTGGCATGCATCAAGCAGAGAAAACATCTAAGGAGATTGCAGAAACTACCAAAATTGGGTTAAGAACTTCCCAATGTATTCTTAAAAACTGGAAGGATAGTAGGGACCCATTATGTTCGAGGAAGAAATGTGGCAGGAAAAAATCCTGAATGATCATGATCGGCGATAACTTAAACGTTTGGTGTAATCAATTTCAAGAAAAACAACAGTAGAACTCCGAGCTATGTTTAATAGTGAAAGCAATGGCATTTCCACACGCACTACGCAAAGGGGACTCAAGGGATTGGGACTGAACAGCTGTGTAGCCTTAAGAAAACCACTGATCAGTGAGGCTAACTGATATAAAACGCTTCCATTTGCTAGGGAGCATAAAGATTGAATTCTGGAGCAATGGAAGAAGGTCATATGGTCTGATGAGTTCAGATTTACCCTGTTCCAGAGTGATGGGCGCATCAGGGTAAGAAGACAGGCAGGTGAAGTGATGCACCCATCATGCCTAGTGCCTACTGTGCAACCCCAGATCATAGCACTGCCCCCACAGGCTTGTAGCATTCTAGCATTCTATCTTAAGACGATCAATTTGTTCTCTCTTCCTGTCCTCCTAAGTCAAGTCAAGTCAAGCTTTTCAGCAACAAGGCACTCAAAGTGCTGTACATGAGGAAAAACATTACAATGATACAGAAAATCAAACACAGAAAAACAAATCAAATGACATTAATAATCCTTGGGAGTTTACTGGTTCAGAGCTGGTTATAATCAAATCTTTCTAATAGAGGTAATTAGCTCATTAAGTCCTCTGTGGTAAGGAATTCATCCTGTGCTAGAAGAAAAATTATAATATTAATCCTTGAGGTAGCTGGTATGAGGCAGCTGTGGTCCAATCATTCAAATAGTAACAGTCATGGCCACTCACTGAAGTCTAGGTAGAGAAGCTGGGTCGCTGGTATAAGACAGTTTTTGTCCAAACTTTTTAAATAATAATAATATTTGGCTTTCTCTGGTAATCCTTCTGAGAAATCTATGAGAAGTAATGAAATCACACATTTAGGTAAAGTAAGCTAGGAGGGAAAAAAAGTCATATTTCAGACTCTATTCTTAGCAGAATACAGTCTGAAGTAGCAGAAAAAACCTCAGCAGGGGTAAGCAACACACACATAAGTAAAGATTTAGCAAGGGTACGGTGAAATCTTGAGGGTGCAAGTGTATAAGTCTGAGTGTGTTTGCAAGAATTAGACTATCAACACTGATAGAAGTGCCATTGTTCTTGAGAAGAGAGGTGGAAGTTTTATCAATCGGCCGCATTGTCCTATCAGCACACAGCTGGTAGGGGAGTGCTGGGGAAGAGGGTCATGTTTATATTACATCCAGGAAATAGTTTGTCGATAGCCAGTTCGCAGAAGTTGCCAAGGCCACATTGGGGCGCCAGATTTAGACAAACAATAAATGTTGTGGTTCAGGCAGATGTGAATTTCCTACCACCTTAAGAGTTTTACTGGTATGTCTCAATTGCAAATCCAAATAGCCACATTTCTGGTACTTTCTGCAGGTCTCGAGCGTACAACTTCTCCAAGATTATATCCTTTAACCTCTAGTCCAACCGCTGCCAGGCTGCGATTCTGTTCAAGAATCGCGTCTGGCTTGCGATTCTGCTCTCTTAACATTTTAAGTGTTGATCGCTCTACAGACTCCATCCAACATCACAGACAGCTTTGGAATGCTTTGAACAGCCGCCCAAGTTTTGCGAATCACTCGATAAGCAGAAATCCTGTTATCAAAAATCCAAATATGCACACATCTTCTACGTCCTTGACATCCTTGAGGCCCAAACCATGATGCTGCCACCACCATGTTTGACAGTGGGGATGGTGTGTTCAGGCTTTTACGCCAAACATATCTTTTTGCATTGTGGCCAAACAGTTCGATTTTGGTTTCATCTGACCAGAGCACCTTCTTCCACATGTTTGGCGTGCCTCCCAGGTGGCTTGTGGCAAACTTTAAATGAGACTTTTGATGGATATCTTTGAGAAATGGCTTTCTTCTTGCCACTCTTCCATAAAGGCCAGATTTGTGCAGTGTACGGCTGATTGTTGTCCTATGGACAGACTCTCCCATCTCAGCTGTAGATCTCTGCAGTTCATCCAGAGTGATCATGGGCCTCTTGGCTGCATCTCTGATCAGTCTTCTCCTTGTTTGAGATGAATGTTTAAAAGGGACTTGGTAGATTTGCAGTGGTCCATTTCAATATGATTGCTTGCACAGTGCTCCTTGGGATGTTTAAAGCTTGGGAAATGTTTTTGTATCCAAATCCGGCTTTAAACTTCTCCAAAATAGTATCTCGGACCTGCCTGGTGTGTTCCTTGGTCTTCATGAGGCTCTCTGCGCTTTGAACAGAACCCTGAGACTATCACAGAGCAGGTGCATTTATACAGAGACTTGATTAAACACAGGTGGATTTTATTTATTATCATCAGTCATTTGGGACAACATTGGATCTTTCAGAGATCCTCACTGAACGTCTGGAGTGAGTTTCCTGCACTGAAAGTAAAGGGGCTGAATAATATTGCACGCCCCACTTTTCAGTTTTTAATTTTGTTAACAAGTTTGACACATCCAATAAATTGCATTCCACTTCATGATTGTGTCCCACTTGTCGTTGATTCTTTTTGTATCTTTATGTTTGAACCTCTTGCCTGAAATGTGGCCAGAGGTTGACCAGTTCAAGGGGGCCGAGTACTTTCGCAAGGCACTGTACATCCTACTTTGATCCGTTCAGGAAGAACAAGTGCTTGAAACTCCAACATCACCGTAAGACTTTCCACTCTTTTGCCATCAACTGTTCTCATCAATCTTTTAATTTTGCTTACTTCGCTTGCATAGATCTTGCATCTGATCTTTTCCAGATCTTCACCCACCGGATTACCTGAGATAACTCCTCTAGCTACTTTAGCCTCTCCCAAAATCTTTATCTCATTCACCATTTTTTTTACAAATAGTCTGGGTGCTCATTACTTTATTTTTCTGCTCTTCACTCCCAACTGTAATTAATAGCTTTCCATCTCTAAGAATCTTAGCAAGTATCTTTTGGAATTTTCTTGACAGAGCTAAGGGACGAAGTTAAATACCTTCATCCTCCTTCCTAAACTTTATGATCATTTTGGGCTCCTCCCTAACAACCCTCTTACAAACCGCAAAGTTTTCATCCGAACTATTTTCTTCTAATCCCCTTTTTACTACTCTCACAGTATCTGCCTTTTAACTTCTCTTTTTTTTCCGACACTCTACTACCACGCACTAAAGTACAATCTCCAAAATCCATCTCATCATCTCCCTTATCCTCAACCTGAGACGCCATAGCAGTCCAGTCAAAAATCATTTTTATACCAGCCGTCCCAATGCAAGATCTGCTATCCATGCTTTGTGTCACATGCTCACTCTCCAAAACCTTCTGGTCAACTCCAGCCAAGACGACCACCCCGGAGACTAATTAGTTGGCAGTCAGGGTTTAAAACTAAGGACCTTACCAGGTATTCAGATGTAATCAGTGCTGTATATGAAAAATAAAGGCCCAACCCAACCACTAGGGTCCTGCAGGGGTTGTAACAGTGGAACATAAATACCGACCCAATATAGGGTTTCTATTTTTATCTGAACAAACTGTGATTATCCTGACTGTTCATGGATTGAGACAAAGTTTTTATGTCCAAATAACATCTGTTTGTTCTTCTTCTGACTTGTTTAATTTTGTCTCTCAGACTTAGATCCTGTAACCTCTCAGGGAGAACTTGTGAAGTTCTGTCATCAGTTCTTAGCTCCCAGTCCTGCTGTCTGAGAGAAGTTGACCTGCAGAACAACAACCTACAAGATTCAGGGGAGAAGTTGCCGTCTGGTTCAGACTGTACACTGGAAATATTCAGGTGAAGATTCATCAAACTGGTTCTTCTGGGTTTTAATGAGGAACAGTATTCTCTGTTTCATAAATTAAAATGGTTTAAATGCTAAGTTGATGATTTTCTGGTAAATTCTTCTGAGTCATTAGTTTCTCAGCTGGAACAGACAGCAGTTAGTTCATCATCTGTTTCATTGTCTTATTTAGAATCATGTGGGACCAAGATCAAACGCTGTCCTGGTCCCTCTGACCCAACTCTGGTTTTATGGAACGTCTCTTTAAGTTCACTTTTCTAACCAAACACTTTAGTTCTGACTACTTACAGAACATTGACTCTTTTGGACCTTATAGAACCATCTACTCACCAATTCCTGGAGAGTCTGTAGACTCAAGATGGCCTCCAGAGATACACCTCACTTCAAAGAATAAAGCAGGAGGACACAAATAGTGACAAAGCAAAGACAGGAGAACCTGCTGGAGTCAGAACCAGACCCAGTGAACAAACACACCTTCATCCAGTTCCCAGTGGATGATGGTTGCTGGTTCTCCAGTTTCAGGACATCAAACTGGATCATTTGTGTCCAGAGTAAAGTTACAGCAGAACATCAGAGATTTTAAACTTGTCTGCTTATCTGAGACATGGAGAACCCCAGTGGTTCTGGACCTCACCATGATACGATCCAATTGTTTTACCCTGCACTGGGTGGACAGAAAAACAAAGACAGGAACATCACCAGGTGGAGGAGTGTGTCTCATATCTAAGAACAGATGGTTTGATGGTGAGAACATCAGGACTTTCCCATTCTGATTTAGCACATCTGGAGCATCTGTCCATCAGTTGACCTGCTCTGACCATCCTTCTGGATCAGAACCTTTCCGTCAGTAACTAACACAGCTGTCTATATTCCACCTCAGGCAGATAAAGATCTAGCTTTGACTGCACTACATGATGAGCTCAGTGAAGATCAGAACAGTCACCTGGATGCTGCTCCTATCATAGCAGAGGACTTTAATAGTTCAAGTCTCAGACAGGTCAGGACTCTTTGATGAAGATCTTTGAGCAGATGAAGCTTCTGCAGCTCATCTTGTCCAGGAAGCAGAGCTGATAGATGCTGAAGAACCTGCTTGATTGTCTCTCATAGCATCAATCAGCTTCAGTCTCAGTGTGGATGTTGGACTAAATAAACCTTGATGATGTGAGTGTTCTTCAAACTGGAGATGAAGAACCAGACTGGATGGTGTCCTCCTCCTGCCTGATTCAAAAAGATGAAATGAAAAGAATGAGTTCAAACTGGGCTGAAACATGACAACTACAGGACAGAACTTTAGAGATGCTCCACTCAAATGGATGAGTCCAAATGTTGGACAGTTGTATTCTGAGTGAAGAAGAACCGAGCCATGTAATGTCTGCTGTGGCAGAACCTTCAGTAATGAGACAGGAAAAGCCAGCTTGGTTGATTTGGACTCTTTAATGTAAAAAGTAGGAAATGAAGAGAATTGGGTCCAGAGGCCCGGCTGACTGCAGCTTGGCTGACCCAGACATGAGCCAAGGTTCCTCAGTCATGAGCAGCTTTATACAGCATAGTTCATTGTTAGCAACTGACAGACAGTACAGGCTGCGTCATGTTGTCTTGGTTGATTCTGCTTTATCAGTCTGGTTCCTCTCACAATGGACCAGACAACGTATGCAGCAGGTCACAGAGTCCAAATGACCCAGATCCAGTTCTTCCAGCAGCATGTCAGAGTGGAATCTGATCTGATCTATTACAATGTCCATGTTTGCTGCTGAAAGAGACTGATGGTCTGACCCTCCTCCTCCTTTCAGGAAGCCTGATGGAGTCCGATGGTTGAAACCAGGTCTGAGGAAGTGTAAGTGTGTTTTTCATTGGATTTATGACAACAAAGCAGCTCACATTCAACCATCTTCAAACTGTCCATCACTCATTCAGGAGTCATCATCAAAGTGTCAATAAATGATCAATAACTGCAGCTGGATTGTGTTTGTTCTCTCCATCAGATTCCTGTCAGCTCACAATCGACACAAACACAATGAATAGATACCTGAAACTGTCTGAAGACAACAGGAAGGTGACATGTGTGGAGGAGGTTCATTCATATCCTGATCATCCAGACAGATTTGATGTTCCTCAGCTGCTGTGTAGTGATGGTCTGACTGGTCGCTGTTACTGGGAGGTCATGTGGAGAGGAAGAATTGATATATCAGTGAGTTACAGAAGAATCAGGAGGAAAGGATACAGAGATGACTGTTTGTTTGGATGTAATGATCAGTCCTGGCATCTGATCTTCTCTGATGATGGTTGCTCTGTCTCACATAATAAGAAGAAAACAGGTATCAACATTTCCTCCTCCTCCTCCTCCGTCTCTAACAGAGTAGCAGTGTATGTGGACTGTCCTGCTGGCATTCTGTCCTTCTACAGAATCTCCTCTGACTCACTGATCCACCTCCACACCTTCAACACCACATTTTCTGAACCTCTTTATCCTGGATTCTGGATCGGTTCTGGTTCCTCAGTGTTTCTGTGTTGAGTCTAAAGAGTCTCCTCCTGTCAGAGAAACACTCTCACTGTTGAACAGATAGTTCAGTCTCTACATGTCTGTCTCTTTCACTCAGAAACATTTTCACATTCAGTCTGGTTCTTTACTTTTCTTTCTGCTCTCGGTGGGGTCAGACGCTTTTCCACTCTCTCCTTGATCCTTGATCCTCCCCCATTTTCTGCCCTGCTTCAGCTTTTTGGCTATGTTTTTCTTACAGCCTCTGTTCGCATTTCCTCCTAATGTTCATTATGGATTTGGTCAGCTGGTCTCTCAACGCAATCGATCAAATTTTCTCGACGGGAAGACAGGGTAAAGGGGACCCTCATCCAGACTGGCCGTTCTTCTCCGGATACGCAATGGATTCCTGGCAGTGGAAGATTGTGTGCCTGACAACAATGTCAGTCGAGGACGTGGAAGATTTGTACATAATTGGATTTCTGATAACAGGATTTCTGCTTTTTGGAGTTGGCGGTTACCTGGCTTATTGAAAGATTTGTAAAACATCGGCAGCTGTTCAAAGCACTCCAAAGCTGCCTGGGATGTTTGAAGGGATCTTCAGAGCTCTCAGCACTCAGACTGATATGTTAAGAGAGCAGAATCGCAAGCTGGACGCGATCCAGAATCGCAGGGTGGCTGCGTTTCCCGGACTCAAAGGTGATATGATTTAATCTTGGAGAAAGTTGTAAGCTCAAGATCTACGGAAGTACCAGAAATTTGGCTATTTGGATTTGAAATTGAGCAATACCTTTAAGACTTTAAAGGCAGGTGGAAAATCACAGCCAGCCTGAACCAAAACATTTATTGTTTGTCTAATTGAGGCGCCCTGATACGGCCTTCACAGGCTTCTTATCAAAAAATTTCTCCTGGATGTTCTGTAAACACGACGCTCTGCCCCAGCAACCCCCCTCATCTGTGAACTGAACTGTATGGCCGTTTGATAAAACTTCCATCTCTTTTTCAAGAACAATGGCACCTTCGTCAGTGTTGACAGTCTAATTCTTTGCACACATGATCATACTTAAATATTGGCACCCTCATGAGTCCACTATGCCCCTGCAAAATCTTTGCTTATGTGTGTTGCTTTCCCATTCTCCTTATTTTTTACCTAAATGTAGATTTCATTTCTTCAATTCTTGTCCTTTTCATAGATTTTTAGCTCCTTTTCATAGATTTTTAGATTTACCAGTGAAAAGAAAATACTACTAGTTTCTTAAAAATTTTAACAAAAGCTGTTTTTACACCAGTGACTCAGCTTCCTTAGTCAGAACTCAAGGATCATTCTCTCAGCACAAGATGCTTTCCCCTACATAGAGGACTTAATGATATAATTACCTCTTTAGAAAGATTGGTTTAGAACCAGCTCTTACCAGTAAAACCGAAAGGATTATTAATGTTATCTGTATCATTGTAATGTTGGCCAGAGATTTTTAGATTTCTCAGAAGGATTCATAGATTTTTTAATTTCTTAGAAGGATTGTAGTTTTTCTGTGTCTGTATTAGTGTTTATTTTATTTGTGATAGTATTGTAATTGTATGTAGTGCTTTGAGTGTCTCGTTACTGAAAAGTGCTATATAAATAAACTTACCTTACCTTACTGGTTCTTTACGTCTCTTCCAGTAAATGTTTGATCCTGGCTCTTAATATCACCATCAGAAGAAGTTTTAACATTTCTATCTCCAATCTTTTCTGTCATGTTTCTTGTTTGTGTCACTAATGTAGTTTTTCTTCATCTGATCTGAACAGTTTTGTACTTTAGTCCCAGATAAACAGGCTGCCTCCTCAGGATCTGTGGGCTGTGAAGCTCAGGGTTTCTGGAACTGATTTGTGATGAAAAATGATGATGTGAGTGGAGCTGCTGTTTTAACTGCCCAGGTGGTTGTTCAGTTCCTCACTGTTAGTATCTGCTATGTTTTAATGAGCCAGATCAGTTCACAATATGACTTCTGATGAGACTGTTCCTAAAAGAAGAATCATTCCAGACTATCTGTGGCTGAACTGCAGATGATGGAAATGTAAATATTGGAGAATAAAACAGTATTTGCTACCAGTTTTCTGACTGTTATTTTACAGAACATCAAATATGTCTAAAAGGTTAAAACAGTGATGGACTCAGCCAGTCTCAGTCTCCTGCAAATACTCATTTGACCTTTAGTCCCAAGAGAGGAGGAGGGGGTGTCTGTCCCAGCAGTCATTAATGGACTACAGGCTGAGGACACACTGGACAGGTCACCAGTCCATCACAGAGTCAGGGTTGGATCTACCTCACCAAAGTCTAGGTTCTGATTGGGTCAAGTGGACCAACTTTATAAAATGATGTCAGGTTTGTTGTTCAGGTTCTATTAATTCAAGTCCTGCCTACATCAGAACCTGGATCAGCAGAAACCAGTCCCACTGCAGTGGGTAGGGGAGGCTGTCTTCCAGCAGGAATTGTTGGAATAAATAAATGGAAGAAAAGCTCAAAACATGAAGATAACTTTGTTCCTTCAGGTTCTTCTGTCAGCAGATTAACATCTGACTTTTAAAGGTATCAGAAGGAGACACATATCTGATGGACAGGAAGACAGAGGAACCATTTTCTGGGTCTCTTTGGGTTCCTGTTCTGGTTTATTGTTGAGAAACACGCCTGCAGTCCAGATCTATCTCCAACTGATGCTTGGACCATCCTGAAGAAACTAGAGAGAATACCATCCTGTTAGTGGATCACAAGAGAGATGATGATTGTCATCTGGAGTGATTTCAAAGTACATCACCCCACCCTGTTAGTGGAGGCTGCCTGGCCCCGCCCTATAAAAGGAAGTTCCAGTTTCAGGTTTAAAGTGTAGAATATAAACTATCTATGTGTGTAATATAAACTATCTATGTGTGTAACTGCAATGTGTGGAAATAGGGGGGGTCAACCTTAAGGAGTGAGAAGCATAGAGAGTGCAAGGTCATAAATTAGAAGAGGATAGGGAAGGCCAGAGACAGGGGAGGATGAGTTGCATGTTACAATCAGAAGTATTCCTTATTTGGACCTAAGGGACTGTTATGTTATGTTATACATGTGGGACATGATATATGTATATGTTGAACACACCCTTGACACTGAATAAAACGAGCTGGAAGCAAGAGTTGATCAGAGTTGGGCTCGCAGATACTTGGCTGGAGTCTCCATCTCTCACTCTGCAGAGGCGAACATAAAGTAGATTGTACTTGTGTTTATTTCACTCTTTGAAACCTGTACCCAAATCAATGGACCCGGGGAAGCAGAGACGGCTTCAACAATTGGTGGCTCGTCCGGGATTTGGAACAACAAGCGAAAGAAATTCGGACCACTGACGAGGACCAACAGGCATCAGACACGGACTAGCCAAACTACAAAACAGGTAAGCAGAACCTGTTTAATCAAAACTCTGCTTTTGGATTTTCGATAGGCTAAATTAATATTGTGTCTGATGTCTAAGTAAGTCTGAGTCAGCCAAAACTTAAGAAAAAGAGTGTCATAAAAGTTGACTAGGATTTAAACTGGTGAATAAGATGTTGTTTTAAGAGAATTACAAGACTTAGTGGTGGTATTGTGTGGAAAAATATAGTAGTTTCTTGAACGTGGTAGTTCAGAGTACGTGCACACTCCATACCAGTTGGTGGCGGTAATGCGCATCTACAGGTATTTGCCAACCGCCATAAAATCCTACAAGAAGAAGAAAGGATTTCCGGTTCCGCTGGCCCCGCCCCCTCTTCCCAAACACGTGGATCTCTTCGAGTTTTTCAGTCTTTGTTCCCTGTTCGTCAGCAGCCCAGAAGCGGGAGTGTTGATAAAGCTGTAAGAGAGCTGCAGCAGCAGCAGTTGATGAACTCTGGAAAGAAGTCCAGCAGCTTGAGGAACATCTGGTCAAAGAAACTGGAGGGAAGCAGGAGCTCAAACAGCGGCAGGACGCAGCAGAGGAAGAGACACCAGATGATGGATGATGTTTTCCAGCCCAGATTAGGTTTGGATGTTTCCTTCTTCATGCCAACTGTGTGGATGGTAGTTAAAGTTTAGGAGCCGTTTTCAGTCTGCTGGTGGATTATTCCTCTGAATTAGAACTCGTTGTTAGGATAGTGAAACATCAGCAGGAGCTTCTGGAGCCCAGCTCAGAAATATTAGAGTTTGAAACGACAGAGGATCATCTAACTGAGGTGAAGTGAGCCGATATAAGTCAATGGATCTGATGTGTGTTTGTTTTTAAAAATAAAGATAAAATAATAAATGCAGGTTTTAGCAGTTATTTAGATTTCCACAAACTTTTCCCAACATCTATTTTTCTTGTCATCAGGTTAGAAACTCTGTGGTGTTTTTACATAATTTTCCACAAATATCAACATCCAATAGAGGAAAATGTGTCCATCCTCTTGTTTCTCATTATTTTAGAACCTAAAAATAAAATAGATTCTTTAAAAATAAAAACACATTTTAACATAGTAGATATTTATCAGAAATTATAAGTTGTCTTTTTCAAAAGGTCATGTAACGTTTGTGTCTTTAAATTAGTTTTATGTAGCTGGACTGAGGGCAATAATTGTTCTTTTTATTGTAAAGGTGACAGACCTCTAGTTTAGGACAAAACATCTCACTGAATATGAAGTTCAATAAAATAACCAGAAACTGTTCTGTAATCTTCTTGTTGCTGATGTAGAGAGAGCTCCTTCAGTGCATTTTAAACTATCGTTTGCATGTCAAATATTCTGAACATAAAGCCACAACATGGAGTAACACGTGTTCCCATCATTGAATAATAACGCTCACTGATATAAAAGTGATACTTAATAATTAAAGCTGGATTTCCCTCAGAAACTGTCCACTAATGCCGCCTGATGCATATTTCACACATTGAAGGATTGTTTAAGGAACAAGTAGTTGTTGGTTTATGATAAATTATGTCTCCTTTTTCTTATCACTGAACTAAATGATGAAATGTGTTTATTTCTGGTCTCTGTGCTGTATTCATATGAACAATCTCTACTTCACAAACCATCTGCTTCACAGCAAAACTCAGGCAATTATGTTTTATATAATAGTGATTTAATTCAGGGGTTAAATATGAGATTCTGCACATGACCTAAACTGTCAGTTCTTGAGGTTCAGTTTTCTCTAAACTGCTGATCAGATGTTTTTCTCTAATGTGAATCTTTACCAGCTTAGAAACATGAAGTTAAAGTTGTTCATAATGCATGTAATGTGTTTCAGTGCTGCCAGCAGATGTTAAAGAAGAGGCTCCTGAAGAACAGAGTCCTGATGTGGATCAGCAGGAGCCAGAGCTCCTCCAGATAAAGGAGGAACAGGATGAACTCTGGACCAGTCAGGAAGGAGAGCAGCTCACTGTGAAGGAGGAGACTGATACCAGGTTTCCATTAACTGCAGCTCCTATCAAGAGTAAGGATTTGTTTGTGTGTGTGTCTCCTGTCTGGCAGCTAACAGTCTGGTGCATCTGGTTGTCTTTTATGATCAAAACCAGATTTGCTTCATAAAAAGGACGAAGAAATAAGAAGTTTCCTGAGTTGAAACTGCCAGAAAAATACGACCCAAACAGATTATAAAGATATCTACGCAGAACCTGGAGAGACTAAATTAAACTATTCTGCTCTCCTACAGACTCAAAGGTCCACACTCCTTACCAGCTGGGGGCGGTAATGCCTCCTTCAGTTGTTTGCCAACCGCCAATATAAAAGAAGAAGAAGGTAGAAGAGGATTTCAAAGTAAGCCAATCAGAGGCAGAGTTCAGTTTACACAGAAACGCCCCCAGCAGCCCTGCTCAGGTAAACTAGCAGATGTAAGCTGCAACAATGGCGGGTCTGGAGGGAAGATTGCGTTTTCTAAGTGGAAGTACAGACACTACTTTATTCTCCTTGAGGTGTGGAAAACAATAATACATTTAGTCATGATTTCCGGTTCCGCTGGCCCCGCCCCCTCTTCCCAAACACGTGGATCTCTTCCGGGTTCTTCATCCTTTGTTCCCTGTTCGTCAGCAGCCCAGAAGCGGGAGTGTTGATAAAGCTGTAAGAGAGCTGCAGCAGCAGCAGTTGATGAACTCTGGAAAGAAGTCCAGCAGCTTGAGGAACATCTGGTCAAAGAAACTGGAGGGAAGCAGGAGCTCAAACAGCGGCAGGACGCAGCAGAGGAAGAGACACCAGATGATGGATGATGTTTTCCAGCCCAGAGTTCTGCTGCACAGATTAGGTTTGGATGTTTCCTTCTTCATGCCAACACTATTTTAAAAAAAATAGCAGTTAGTGCTTGGGGGCCTGATCGTCGGTCAGTTTATCTGCTGAATTACCAGATTTTAACTTTCATCTGCACCCACCTCAATCAACAAAACTAACTACACCATAACACCTCCACAATCAACTAGTTCTTCTTGTTTGCTTTGGGAAGAATATTGCCCCCTAGTGGCTGGTAGTGGCACCAAGATATGTTTGTGTTATTAATGTAATAAAGGGGATTTAATAAAACCTTTAGTTGTTTTTTATAATCAAAGCTTTATGCTTCCTCCTGCCTTGAAATGATTTAGTAACAACAGGTCTGTTAAGGGAGTTAAACTTGTCTCGTTCATCCCAAGTGGCCGTGTGTATATTTTTTACTTTTTTTGGTTCAGTCACCAGGATTACATTAAGATCCAGGACGCGCCCCCATTAAATGTTGCAACCCAGCTCAGCCAGGGAAAGGGGAAGCGACATTAAGCCGGGTGTTGTTGGTTTTTGAATAAAAGCTATCTAAGCTTCCTTAGTTCCAGGTTTTTGACAAAAATAAAATAAAAGGAGGATTTTAACTTCCTAAAGTGAAGCTTCTGAGCCTGCCTTCAGAAGCTCACAAAAGCCTTTAAAGGTACACAAGACAGGCCGCTGTAAGTTGAAGTTAGACACACATGAGAGTCCACACAGGAGACAAACCCTTTGGCTGTGATGCATGTAGAAAAATATTTGCCTGGAAGTCACAGTTAAAAATACACATGAGAATCCACACAGAATAATTTGCTTTTGTGTGGAAAACGTTTTGCTTTAAAATCATATTCATACGAACACATGACAAATCCACACAGGAGAGAAAATCCCATTGGTTGAGATGCTTGTGGTAACATTTTTTCCTTCAAGTCATCTTTAAACAAACACACAAGGATCCGAACTGAAGAGAAACGTTTTGGATGTGATAAATGTGGTAAACACTTCAAAAAATTCAAATCTAAACAAACACACTAGAATTTACAGTAAAGAAAAGCCCCTACTGGTTATGATTGTGGAAAAAAATTTAAGCATAATTTAAGACCCTTTTACATCATACAACGTAGGGCTGGGTGATATGGCCTAGCAGTCCACCTCGGTGACAATAAATGATCGGTAACATTTACCTAAACATCCATCCGTCCTCTGCTGTTATAGTCCAGTTGTTATTTGCTGGTTCAGTATGCCTTCAATTTTGAATAAATCCCCAACAGTGTCACCAGCAAAGCACCCCCACACCATCACACCTCCTCCTCCATGCTTCACGGTGGGAACCAGGCATGTAGAGTCCATCCGTTCACCTCTTCTGCGCCGCACAAAGACACGGTGGTTGGAACCAAAGATCTCAAACTTGGACTCATCAGACCAAAGCACAGATTTCCACTGGTCTAATGTCCATTCCTTGTGTTCTTTAGCCCAAACAAGTCTCTTCTGCTTGTTGCCTGTCCTCAGCAGTGGTTTCCTAGTAGCTATTTTACCATGAAGGCCTGATTCACACAGTCTCCTCTTAACAGTTGTTCTAGAGATGTGTCTGCTGCTAGAACTCTGTGTGGCATTGACCTGTTCTCTAATCTGAGCTGCTGTTAACCTGCGATTTCTGAGGCTGGTGACTCGGATGAACTTATCATCCGCAGCAGAGGTGACTCTTGGTCTTCCTTTCCTGGGGTGGTCCTCATGTGAGCCAGTTTCTTTGTAGCGCTTAATGGTTTTTGCGACTGCACTTGGACACTTTCAAAGTTTTCCCTGTTGTTAGGACTGACTAACCTTCATTTCTTAAAGTATTGATGGCCACTCGTTTTTCTTTATTTAGCTGCTTTTTTTTCTGGCCATAATACAAATTCTAACAGTCTATTCAGTAGGACTATCAGCTGTGTACTGTATCCACCTCCTGCACAACACAACTGATGATCCCAAACCCATTTATAAGGCTTGAAATCCCACTTATTAAACCTGACAGGACACACCTGTGAAGTGAAAACCATTTCAGGTGACTACCTCTTGAAGCTCATCAACAGAATGCCAAGAGTGTGCGGAGCAGTAATCAAAGCAAAAGGTGGCTACTTTGAAGAACCTAGAATATAAGACATATTTTCAGTTGTTATCTCCCATTCCACCACATCCCAAAGGTGCTCTATTGGATTGAGATCTGGTGACTGTGGAGGCCATTTGAGTACAGTGAACTCATTGTCATGTTCAAGAAACCAGTCTGAGATGAGTCGTACTTCATGACATGCCGCGTTATCCTGCTGGAAGTAACCATCAGAAGATGGGTACACTGTGGTCATAAAGGGATGGACATGGTCAGCAACAATACTCAGGTAGGCTGTGGCATTGAGACAATGCTCAATTGGTACTAAGGGGCCCCAAATGTGCCAAGAAAATATCACCCACACCACCTGCCTGAACCATTGATACAAGGCAGTATGTATCCAGGCGTTCAGGTTATTGAAGCCAAATTCTGACCCTACCATCCGAATGTTGCAGCAGAAATCGAGACTCATCAGACCAGGCAACATTTTTCCAATCTTCTATTGTCCAATTTTGGTGAGCCTGTGCGAATGGTAGCCTCAGTTTCCTGTTCTTAGCTGCCAGGAGTTGCACCTGGTGTGGTCTTCTGCTGCTGTAGCCTATTCGCCTCAAGGTTCGACGTGTTGTGCGTTCAAAGATGCTCTTCTGCATGCCTTGGTTGTAACGAGTGGTTATTTGAGTTACTGTTGCCTTTCTATTGTACGATCCAAGATGGCGCCGCAGATGGTCGCCTCGGCGTGTTGGTGCGCATTGTTTTGTTTTGTTTTTTGCTTTAAAACGGTCTTCTGTGATGGTACCCGGAGCTCTCTCACCAGAGAAGAACTCATGAACATCAGGGCTACTACACCAGAGGAGTTATTTCCCACTTTTCTGCCTACTGCTCTGGAATTTCTGGACATTCTGGTCAAAGGTGCGCTCACCTTTGTTCACGCGGTGAAATGCCGGAAGAGAGGGAAACGGGCTGGGGTGTTGGTACGTCTTCGCCAGCGTGGACTATGAACACCGTTACCTGGAATATTTCTCTCTAACGTGCGCTCACTTCCCAACAAAATTGAGGAACTACAACTGCTGTTGGGGAAAAACAGGGACTTTTATTCATCTGCAGTTTTGTGCTTCACGGAGACGTGGCTGTGTGGATCAATACCGGACTCTGCACTGCAGCTGGCAGGATTCCAGCTCTACAGAGCGGACAGAGACACGGAACTCTCCGGCAAAGCGAAAGGTGGAGGAATCTGTTTTTACCTCAACAGTGGTTGGTGCAACGACGTGACAGTGATTCAGCAGCACTGTTCTCCAGACCTGGAAGCCTTCATCATAAACTGTAAGCCTTTCTATTCCCCCCGTGAGTTCGCTTCGTTCATCCTGGTCGGTGTTTACATCCCTCCGCAAGCTAACGTGCAGGTCGCACAGGGCATGCTCGCCGACCAGATACTGAGTGTGGAGCGGACCAACCCGGACTCCTTAGTAATCGTCGTTGGCGACTTTAACAAAGGTAATCTGACCCACGAACTCCCCAAATATAGACAGTTTATAAAATGTCCGACCAGAGAGGACAACATTTTGGATCACTGTTACACCACCATCAGAGACGCTTATCACGCCGTCCCACGTGCTGCACTGGGCCAATCCGACCACATCATGGTCCACCTGATTCCTGCCTACAGGCAGAAACTAAAGCTCTGCAAACCTGTTGTGAGGACGACAAGGAAGTGGAGCAGTGAGGCTGTGGAGAATCTCCAGGCGTGTTTAGGCTGTACATACTGGGATGTGTTCAGGACTACATCAGCTTCTGTGAGGACAGCTGTGTACCATCATGCACCAGGGTGAGTTACAACAACGACAAACCCTGGTTCACAACTAAACTCAGAAGGTTAAGACTGGATAAGGAAGAGGCCTTCAGGAGTGGGGACAAAGGCATATACAGAGAGGCAAAGTACAAGTTTGGCAAGGCAGTGAAAGAGGCCAAACGACTCTACTCTGAGAAGCTCCAAAACCAGTTCTCAGCCAACGACTCTGCGTCTGTCTGGAAAGGGCTCAAGCAAATCACCAACTACAAGCCGAAAGCCCCCCACTCCATCAACGACCGACGCCTCGCCAACGACCTGAACGAGTTCTACTGCCGCTTTGAAAGACAAAGGGACAGTCCTGCAACCATCCCCCACGACACCCCCCAATAACTGCAGCCACAATCCACCACCCCCACCTCCCCAACCTCAAGAGGGGCCTTGGCACCTCCAACCCCCACCCTGAAGTTCCCCCCCACCAGCCCCCTACCCACGCCGAGGACGGCTCTTTCCATCCAGGAGAGGGACGTCAACAAACTCTTCAGGAGACAGAACCCCCGGAAAGCTGCTGGTCCGGATTCTGTCTCACCAGCCAGCCTGAAGCACTGCGCTGATCAGCTGTCTCCAGTCTTCACAGACATTTTTAACACCTCACTGGAGACATGTCATGTGCCAGCCTGCTTCAAGTCCTCCACCATCGTCCCTGTTCCCAAGAAGCCAAGGACCACAGGGCTTAACGACTTCAGACCCGTCGCCCTGACCTCTGTGGTGATGAAGTCCTTTGAGCGCCTTGTGCTCTCACACCTAAAAGACATCACCGACCCCCTCCTGGACCCCCTGCAGTTTGCCTACAGAGCCAACAAGTCTGTAGATGATGCAGTCAACTTAGCCCTTCACTTCATCCTCCGGCACCTGGACTCCACAGGAACCTACGCCAGGATCCTGTTTGTGGATTTCAGCTCTGCCTTCAACACCATCGTCCCAGCTCTGCTCCAGGAGAAGCTCTCCCAGCTGAGTGTGCCCGACTCCACCTGCAGGTGGATCACTGACTTCCTGTCTGACAGGAAGCAGCGCGTGAGGCTGGGGAAGCACGTCTCTGACTCCCTGACCATCAGCACCGGTTCCCCCCAAGGCTGTGTTCTCTCTCCTCTGCTCTTCTCCCTGTACACCAACAGCTGCACCTCCAGTCACCAGTCTGTCAAGCTTCTGAAGTTTGCGGACGACACCACCCTGATCGGACTCATCTCTGATGGTGACGAGTCCGCGTACAGTTGGGAGGTGGACCATCTGTTGCACTGGTGCAGCCAGAACAACCTTGAGCTCAACGCTCTAAAGACAGTGGAGATGGTTGTGGACTTCAGGCAGAACCCAGCCCACCTGCCCCCATCACCCTCTGTGACTCCACAATTGACACTGTGGAATCTTTCCGCTTCCTGGGAACCATCATCTCCCAGGATCTCAAGTGGGAGCCAAACATCAGCTCCCTCATCAAGAAAGCCCAGCAGAGGATGTTCTTCCTGCGGCAGCTGAAGAAATTCAACCTGCCAAAGACTATGATGGTGCACTTCTACACAGCCATCATTGAGTCCATCCTCACCTCCTCCATCACCATCTGGTACGCCGCTGCTACAGCCAAGGATAAGGGCAGGCTGCAGCGTGTCATTCGGTCTGCTGAGAAGGTGATTGGCTGCAGTCTACTGTCGCTCCAGGAACTGTACACCTCCAGGACCCTGAAGCGGGCAGGGAAGATTCTGGCTGATCCCTCCCACCCCGGTCACAGACTCTTTAAGACTCTCCCCTCTGGCAGGAGGCTGCGGTCCATCCGGACCAAAACCTCACGCCACAAGAACAGTTTTTTCCCATCTGCCACCAGCCTGGTTAACAAAGCCCGGAAACCACCCTGACACTCTCCCTTCCCCCCCCCCCCCCTTTTTTTTTTTTGCTGACAGGACACTTGTAACCTGTAACTCTATGCGTTACATTAACGCTCAGCTTGGACTCCTGCTTTACTTGCACAATGATCACCTGCACTGTTGTATTGCTCTTGCATCTTATACTGCTTTACTTTTACTCTCACTCACTTAAAACTGTGCACATATATTTATATTATATTGTAGATATGTTTATACTGTTTAATTTGTACTGTATTGCACAAACTACGCCAAAACAAATTCCTTGTATGTCCAAAAACGTACTTGGCAATAAAGCTTTTCTGATTCTGATTCTGATTCTATTAGCTCAAACCAGTCTGGCCATTCTCCTCTGACCTCTGGCATCAACATGGCATTTGCTCCCACAGAACTGCCTCTCACTGGATATTTTCTCTTTTTCGGACCATTCTCTGTAAACCCTAGAGATGGTAGTCCTTGAAAATCCCAGTAGATCAGCAGTTTCTGAAATACTCAGACCAGCAATCTGGCACCAACAACCATTAACTTAACCATTTAAGTTCAAAGTCACTTAAATCACATTTCTTCCCCATTCTTCCCCATTCTGATGCTCGGTTTGAACTGCAGCAGATTGTCTTGACAATGTCTATATGCTGAAATACATTGAGTTGCTGCCATGTGATTGGCTGATTGGAAATTTGTGTTAACGAGCAGCTGGCCAGTGAGTGTATATCAGATTGTTCTAATCTTTATTATCTTTGTAACATTGTCAAGGTAAAGTTATTCATAATGCATGTAATGTCTTTCAATGATGTCTGCAGATTTTAAAAAAGAGGCTCCTGAAGAACAGAGTCCTGATATGGACCAGCAGGAGCTGGAGCTCCTCCACATAAAGGAGGAAAGTGAAAGAATCTGGGCCAGCCAGGATGGAGAACAACTGAATGTGAAGGAGGAGACTGATTATACCAGGTTTCCAGTAACTGTTGTTCATATGAAGAGTGAAGAGGATGAAGAGAAACCTCTGTTCTCTCAGCTTCATCAACACCAGACAGACGACAGAGATCTTCCAATCAGCAGCTCAACTGACCAGATAAAAGCAGAAATTAAAGTAGAGGACTGTGGAACATCAGAAACCAGCATAAACCCAGATCTAAATACTCATGGAGGCTTTTCCAACTATTCACTGACTAAAGACAGTGAAGATGATGAAGAGGATGTGAAGCATCATGAATCTGAGCTTAAACACTTGTCAGACTCTGAAACTGAAGACAGTGAGGATGATGAAGAGGATGATGATGTGAAGCATCATGACTCTGAGCTTAAACGCTTGTCAGTCTCTGAAACTGAAGACAGTGAGGAGGACTGGAAGGAGAGCAGGACTCCAGGATCAGGTAGAAACGCTGTCAACAAATCTTTGAGCTGCTCTGAGTGTGGGGGAAAATTTGCTAACAGACGCTCTCTTCAGAGTCACATGACATGTCATCCAAGATTAATGTCTTCAGATTGTTCCGGTAATGAGACTTGTTTCAGAGAAAAGAAAATTATAGATTCACTGACAAATGTCCAGAAAGGTAGTAAAACGTTTAATTGTGGTGAGTGTGGTCAAGGTTTTACCAGGAAATATAATTTAAAACGACACACAAAAGTCCATACTGGGGAGAAACCCTTTAGTTGTGATGCATGTGGAAAAAGATTTCCCTACAAGTCAAATTTAAACATACACATGATAATTCACAAAGGAGACAAAGCCTTTGTGCAGAAGTCAACTTTAGATGAACACATGAGAATCCACACAGGAGATGAACCTTTTGGTTGTGATGCATGTGGTAAATGATTTGCAGTCAAATCAAAATTAAACACACACATGAGAATTCACAAAGGAGACAAACCCTTTGGTTGTGATGTATGTGGAAAACGATTTGCTCTTAAATCAACATTAAACACACACATGAGAATTCACAAAGGAGACAAACCCTTTGGTTGTGATGTATGTGGAAAAAGATTTCACTACAAGTCAGATTTAAACACACACTTGAGAATTCACACAGGAGATAAACCTTTTGGTTGTGATGCATGTGGAAAACGATTTGCAGTCAAATCAAAATTAAACACACACATGAGAATTCACACAGGAGATAAACCTTTTGGTTGTGATGCATGTGGAAAAAGATTTGTCTTCAAGTCACAATTAAACACACACATGAGAATCCACACAGGAGACAAACCCTTTGGTTGTGATGCATGTGGAAAAGGCTTTGTGCGGAAGTCATATTTAGACAAACACATGAGAATTCACACAGGAGACAAACGTTTTAGTTGTGATGCATGTGGGAAAAGATTTGCCTGGAAGTCATATTTAGACAAACACATGAGAATTCACACAGGAGACAAACCTTTTAGTTGTGATGCATGTGGAAAAAGATTTGCCTGGAAGTCATATTTAGACAAACACATGAGAATCCACACAGAAGACAAACCCTTCGCCTGTGATGCATGTGGAAAGAGATTTTCCTGGAAGTCAAATTTAGATAGACACATGAGAATCCACACAGGAGATTAACATTTGCTTGTGATGCATGTGGAAAAGGTTTTGCTTCAAAATCATATTTATACAAACACATGACAAATCCACACAGGAGAGAAAAAACATTTGGTTCAGATGCTTGTGGCAACTTCTTTGCCTTCAAGTCGTCTTTAAACATACACACAAGAATCCAAACTGGAGAGACACTTTTTTGATGAAATAAAAGATAAACCCTTTGCTGGTTATGATTGTTAAGCATAATTTAAGACCCTCTTTACACCATATTGCATAGGTCCCAGGAAGCAATGTTTTTTCACGTCTGTTATCCGTTTAGCTTGCCAATAGTGGCAGATTCATGGAAGTCCCAGTTGCTTGTTCTGAAAAGCAGCAGCAGCTCGCTTATTTAGTTTGCCCGGGAGTGGATATACACCAGATAGATAGTGGTGAAAAAGTGTTTGCCACCTAAACCTAATAACTGGTTGGGCTAACCCTCAACAGCAACAACTGCAATAAAACGTTTGCTATAACATGCAATGAGTCTTTTACAGCCCTATGGAGGAATGTTGGTCCACTAATTTTTGCAGAATTGTTGTAATTCTGCCACAATGGAGGGTTTTCGAGCATGAGCACGCTTTTTCTCAGTTAAGATTATAATACAGTTTTAAAGTCACACATTAACTGTGACTGTCTTATCTTTTTCAGAAGTCTTAACTGTCTTATCTTTTTCAGAAGTAGAAAACTACAAGTATAATCAAAGCAACATGTATGATGATTTTCTATTTTTCTACAATTTTTAAATGTAATGAAGAGTGGTAATGTTAATCAATTGTGATGTATTCATAAAAATGAAGTGATGGGTTTTTTTTTTAGCTATAACTGGTATGAGAGCAAGAAGCAGAGAAATTGTGTGTTAGAAAGCTTGAGGCTGAGCAGATAAGGAGGGCACCATGGCTTGGGAGCCAGAGGCGGCAGAGACATAACATTAGGACGGGAGGGGCAGAGGAGAGCCAGCTCATGGGAACTGGGCATGGATGGAAGGTCAACGAGCAAGATCAAGTCATAACAAGCATGGGAGCGAGAAACGAGAAGCCAGGTTCATGCTGTTTTCATCAGTCTGAAGTTCAAAAAACAGGCAAAAGTCATCGGACCAGGATGGGAGCAGGAGTCATGAAGGTCAAAAAACAGGCAAAAGTCATAACACAGGGAGCCAGCTGGGGGCTGTTTACGACTCTGTCTACGGAGGCCAGGAGACGGCACCGAAAAGTCACGGTGACCGTGTAACTCAATGATGGGATAGCTTGCCCGGCAACAGGGGATGAGCAGTGAGGCTATCTGCACTATAAAAACTCTGCCAAAGAAAGAAACGGGGTCGTTTCCTTGCAGAAGACCAGCGAACAAGATGGGACAAAGAAAGAAGCTACAGATGAATCATAAGACCGGAGACGCAGCCCCGCTGACAATTCTGCATTATAGAGAGGATCAACCCGTGTGCCCTGAGAAGAGCTGCAACTCAGAATTGAGAATCTGAATTTCATTTGTTGCATTTTTACCAAGACAACTGAAGTGAACTTGGTCAGAGAACAACTGATTGCTCTAAGTTTCAGGCTTCTGGAAATCCTGAACCAACCTCAATTACACCTCAAAGGTTTCCTTCAACTATTCAGGCTCTGGAAGCTACTGACATTTGAAACATATGCCAACAAAGTTTCCGTTTTTTAAATTGAAATTTTTTTTTTCAACTTTGCCATCGAAACCCTGAGCATCAGTGCCTGTCCACTTAGAGGAAGAAAACTGAAGATTTGCCTCTCATCCAAGAAAACAATCACTTGTGGCCTACTGAAGAAATCACTCCAGTCGGATCCATGGTGAGCCTCCGTCTCCAAAGCCTCTTCAGCCTTCCCAGTTTCAGCATTAGGGAAAGATAGGTTAAGTTGATTGATTTATTTCTATTATTCAATTTTGCTGATTGTTAATCTGTTACTGACACCTGCAAAATTAAATAAAGCATATAAAATTCTAGATTTATTGTGAACAATAATTTATTGTGGGGAATTATTTGAGTCACCTTATTTCTGGGTTTTTCGTTGGTGGTAAAAAGTCTTGTTGCCTGGTTCCAAATGATTTTAGGAGGTTTTTTTATAGGTTGCCTTAAGCCAAACTTGTTAAAACAATGCCCTTGGGGCTCGTGCTGAGCCACTAAAATCAACCTAACCCATATACCAATTGAAAGTTGTAAAATAGGTAATGAGTTGCCATTAACAGAAGTGAAAATCGCTCCTTTCGTTTTTTTGAGTTTTTACGGATGTTGTTTGGCCATAAAGGTGCTGCACAGACGTTCCAGTGAATCATGGACTTGAGATGAGCTGTTTTTAAAACCTTCCAGCAGCAAAGTTTATCTTTTGCTGTTGATCTTAGATTTGTTGTATATTATACCTAAAATAAAAATGCCCTTGTTTGCCTTAAAAAGCATTTATCTGTAAGACAGGAGTAAAGAGACATTCTGAGTAAAATCATAACCCATCAAAAGGATCAAGCTTTCTAATAAAAACATCAACAGTTATCAAAATCTTCAAAACAGTCAGTAATTTTTTATTCCAACGCAGGGCAACACACACCTAAGGGCAATTTAGAGAGACCAATTAACCTAACAAGCATGTTTTTGGACTGTGGGAGGAAGCTGGAGTACCCAGTGAGAACCCACGCATGCATGGGGAGAACATGCAAACTCAATTCAGAAGGACCCCCCGGCCAGGAGTTGATCCCAGGACCTTCTTGCTGCCAGGTAACAATGCTACCAACTGCGCCACCATAAAGAAAGACAATTAAATCATTGGATACCTTTGTGTTTTAGAATTTCACATTGATACCATGACACCGTGAAACCAACATATTTACAGTCCAGGTTATCACACCATTGTGGCATCTTTGATTTTACCTACTGTACTGTTCACTGATAATATTTATCAGATTTTCTTCTCTAGTTCTAAGATAAATTTGTTCATAATGCATGTAATTCTAGATCTAGCTCCATCATACATCAGAGATCTGATTGTTCCATATGTTCCTAACAGAGCACTTTGTTCTCAGACTGCAGGTTTACTGGTGGTTCCTAGAGTCTCTAGAAGTAGAATGGGAGGCAGATCCTTTAGTTATCGAGCTCCTCTCCTGTGGAACAAGCTCCCAGTTTTAGTCTGTGAGGCAGACACCCTGTCTACTTTTAAGGCTAGGCTTAACACTTTCCTTTTTGATAAAGCTTATAGTTGGAGTGGCTTAGGTTATCCTGAGTTATCTCTGTAGTTATGCTCCTATAGGCTTAGCCTTCTGGAGGACATAAAGACACTTTCACCCTGTTCGCTACATTCTCGCACTACTCTCCAATTTTGCATTATTTGCTGTTATTTCAGCTTTTAACTTTGTTCTCTCTTTTCTCTTCCTAGAAGCTACAACTAACCTGACTCTGTGTCTACCTGTAACACCTTTCTGGATAGGGGCATCATCCAAGCTTCTGCTGGCAACAACTTAATGCTCACCTTCTACCGATGATACACATGGCCCTGTCTTTCAGTGTTTAACCCTTTCTCTCTCCTAGACATGGCTACTGACTGAGCTTTTACTCTGACTAACTCTATGTGCTCTCTTTCATTCTCTAACCTTGAAAACTGGCTCAGAGTTTATCTGTTCTTTCTTTCTAGGTGAAACGACTAAAGGAGCTACATCCATTAACATTTACTTTTCCTTCCCATAGAAAGTACTCCTAGATCAGTGCTTCTTTGTTCTCTTTGTGTGTCTGCTCTGTTCTCTCAAACCCCCAGTCGGTCGTGGCAGATGGGCGCTCACACTGAGCCTGGTTCTGCTGGAGGTTTCTTCCTGTTAAAAGGGAGTTTTTCCTTTCCGCTGTCGCTACATGCATGCTCAGTATGAGGGATTGCTGCAAAGTCAACGCCAGTGACTGTCAACTGTCGCTACATGCAAAAAGATTTTCCCAGAAGTCACATTTAGCCCCACACACAAAAAGCCACATAGGGGAGAAACCCCTTAGTTGTAATGTTTGTGGGAAATGATTTATCCGTAAAACAACTTTAAACCAGCACATAAAAACCCACACAGGGGAGAAGTCCCTTGGTTGTGATGGTTGTGGGAAAAGGTTTGCCTCCAAGTCAGATTTAAACATACACATGAGAATCCACTCAGCAGAAAAACCCTTTGATTGTGATGCATGTGAAAAGAGATTTTCAAAGAAGTCAAATTTGGGCAAGCACATGAGAATCCACACAGGAGACAAACCTTATAAGTGTGATCTTTGTGGGAAAATATTTACCCAAAAAACAACTTTAAACCAGCACACAAAAACCCACACAGGGGAGAAATCCTTTAGTTGTGATACTTGTGGAAAAAGCTTTTTCATCAAGTCACATTTAAACATTCACATGAGGATCCACACAGGAGACAAGCCCTTTGCTTGTGATGTATGTCGAAAAAGATTTATCTCCAAGTCACATTTAAACAGACATATGAGAATCCACATAGGGGACAAACCCTTTGATTGAGATACTTCTGATAACATTTTTGCCCTTACATCACAATTAAACACAAAAATCCAACTGAAGAGAACAGTTTGGGTGTGATGAAGGTGGTGAAAGCTTTGCCTTTAAGTAAAATCTAAACCAACACACTAGAATTTACAGACAAAAAACTTTGCTGGTTATGATTGCAGAAAAGATTTAATCATAATTTAAGCCCCTTTTAGATCATAGAGCCGCAATAAACATGCAGCATGAACTTTGTCCTTTCACAGCTTCTTTTAGCTGCTCTGCTCTCCTTAATTGGTTCGTTCTTGGCCTGCTTATATAAGAGCTGGTCCCCTCTGGTGTGGGCCTCTTCATTTGTTCTGGCCCAGCTTCCTCAGGTGTGGTTGCTGTGGCTGTATGTGGACACACAAAAGTCCTCACCAAAACTGCTTTATGCTGTCATTGTGTCAGTGAGCTGGTTCGGGTCAGTGGCTGCAGCTTAAAAAAATACTCCAATTTAGGATGGAAACAATCAGATTAATCATGATGAAATAATTGTCAACTAATTAGGTAATTAGGGGGGCCAAGGCTATCTCAGGGGGTCCACAGATGAAAATGAATTTGTTTATCGAACAATCAGTTTCTGTTACCTGTATTTAAGTATATACTAAGTACACAGGAGATGAGATTTGTGTACATAATTTGCAATTCAACAATGTAACACAAAAAACAAATAAAATGTAAAACAACAGTTGGCATCAACTTTTGAACAATAACACCATTGTGATGAAACTGCAATATTCCAAATGTGGAGCTCAAGCAATGTCCAACCATTAAAAAGTATAAAAAGAGGATTAGAAATGGATATCACACTTAAAACTATTGTAATTATTATTATTAATGTTGATGTTCCTGCTTTTATTGGTAGAAATATTGTTGCTTGTATGTAAATAGAATATAATATTCATTCATTCATTTTCTACTGCTTATTCCATAGTGGGTCGTGGGGGAGCTGGTGCCTATCTCCAGCAGTCTATGGGTGAGAGGCGGGGTACACCCTGGACAGGTCGCCAGTCCATCGCAGGGCAGCACACAAACAACCATGCACACACTCATTCACCTAAGGGCAATTTAGAGTGACCAATTAACCTAACAGGCATGTCTTTGGACTTGTGGAGGAAGCTCCGGAGTACCTGGTGAGAACCCACGCATGCACGGGGAGAACATGCAAACTCCATGCAGTAAGACCCCTGGCCAGGAATTGAATCCAGGACCTTCTTGCTGCAAGGCAACAGTGCTACCAACTGCACCACCGTGCAGCCCTAGAATATAATATATTATTTGTAAATATATCAATAATGTCAAAAGAAAATGTATAAGTTGTAACACATTATCCTAATGTAACCAGTATTAGATCAACAAATATATATATTTTTTGTAGCGACCATCAGGTTCCATCTCTTTGCTCCCTTCTGGGTTTGGACGGATCCAGGTTCCTACGCGCTTACAAACAATGTCCAGATTGGGAAATAAGTTGTGGGGTGCTCCCATTTATTAAACCGCTTTCAAATAGATGATAATCCAACATCAAATTGACAGTCTGGAATAGTAAGCATGAAGGACACTGTGGTAAGTGTGAAGTATAGAGACTAAACATGATGAACAACAGAGCGGTGAAAACCGTAGGACCTTCCCTAAACCAATTCCTCTGCCTTCTCACCTCTGCACCTATATACACCAGAAATTTAGTACTTGCCAATTGTTTTTTATTTTTTTTTATTTTCATGCTCTTTTTTTGCCCCTTCTGTTCTTTTTTTAATACTGTATCTGCATATTATATATTTAAAGGAGACCTATATGAAAGAAGCAGGTACAGAACATGCATGGATTTATTCAAAAACAAATAAATGATAAATAAAAAATGTTAAAATAAGGTATATAAAGCAGCTAACTAGTAGGTTTCAGTTAAGTAGAATTGGGTCCTTTCGGATGAGCAAAACAGTTCTGGAAACAGCTGGGAAGAGGTCAGTGGAATCTCCTGGCACTGGTTCTTCTGGCTCACCATCATCCTGGTCAGAGGCAGAGGCCTCTGTGGCTTCAGACTCCTCCCTCAATGGAACTACATTAAACCAAAAATGAGTATTTTCAAAATAAAAACACAACCACAGATTTATCATGAACAACACACATGAGCAGCACATAACATTTCAAAATAATGGAAAACATGAGGTAACTACTCAACTGAGTAGTGATTGTTTCTGTAGATACTCTGACCTGTTGATGGTTGGCTGGTTTGTGTCTGACATTCCCTCTCCTACCTGGTCCCAGGATGGAAGCCATCAGGGCTGCTGAGAAATCTATTTGATTTGCGCCTGATTTGCTTATTTTAAAAGATGTCGTGTATCCTGTCTCCGTGCCTTTTCATTCTCAATCATATCACTCCAAATACTACTTAAACAATGTTATCAATTCCCCTCTTGTTACCTCAAAAAGTAATTAAATGTACTTTGGATGTTGTTTATCTGGTATGTTATGCTCGAGTCAAACAGTTTGTACAGTGTTCCTCTACGCTATGATCCTCTGTATCTCCTCCTTGCAGGTCTCATCTTCTTTACGTGGCTCTTCTTCTTCTTGGGTTTAATGGTGGTTGGCAAAAACCTGAAGTAGTGACTTTCAGCAGAGCTGTTCCAGTGCTATGATGAGCTCTGAAACCTGACTGAAACTCTTCAAACAGGTCATTGCTGTGTAAATGCTCACACATTTGATTAGCAACTATTTTCTCAAGAATTTTAAATAAGAATGGAAGATTGGATATAGGTCTGTAATTTTTCAAGTCATCTCGATCAAGCAAAGGTTTCTTAAGTAAAGGTTTAATTACAGCTACCTTAAAAGCCTGTGGTACATATCCATTTACTAAGGATAAATTAATCATACCTAAAACGGGGCTGGTAATCAGAGGGAACACTTCCTTAAATAATTTGGTTGGGATTGGGTCTAACATACAAGTTGAAGGTTTAATTCAACTCAATTGTATTTATATAGCGCCAATTCAAAACACATGTTGTCTCAAGGCACTTCACAACAGTCAGGTACATACATTCCAATTAGTCCTAACCATTGAACAGTGCAGTCAGAGTTAGTTATATATTCAAATTGAATAAAAAGTTTTTCTGTCTAAGGAAACCCAGCAGATTGCATCCAGTCAGTGACTTGCAGCATTCACTCCTCCCAGATGAGCATGTAGAGACAGTGGACAGTCACTGACGTTGACTTTGCAGCAATCCCTCATACTGAGCATGCATGTAGCGACAGTGGAGAGGAAAAACTCCATTTTAACAGGAAGAAACCTCTAGCAGAACCAGGCTCAGTGTGAGCGGCCATCTGCCACGACCGACTGGGGGTTTGTGATAACAGAGCAGAGACACAAAGAATACAGAAGCACTGATCCAGGAGTACTTTCTATGGGAATAAAAAGTAAATGTTAATGGATGTAGCTCCTTTAGTCGTTTCACCTAGAAAGAAAGAACAGATAAACTCTGAGCCAGTTTTCAAGGTTAGAGTCTGAAAGAGAGCACATATAATTAGTTACAGTAGAAGCTCAGTCAGTAGCCATGTCTAAGAGAGACAAAGGGTTAAACACTAAAAGACAGGGCTATGTGGATCATCGGTAGAGGGTGAGCATTAAGTTGTTGCCAGCAGAAGCTCGGACGATTCCCCTCTCCAGAAAGGTGTCACAGGTAGACACAGTCAGGCCAGGTGTAGCTTCTAGGAAGAGAAAAGAGAGAACAAGGTTAAAAGCTGAAATAACAGCAAATAATGCAAAATTGGAGAGTAGTGTGAGAATGTAGCGAAGAGGGTGAAAGTGGTCATTATGTCCTTCAGCAGCCTAAGCCTATAGCAGCATAACTACACAGATAGTTTCAGTTCAGATTATTTAGTTAAACGGCGCTTATTTACAACAATGTCGTCTCAAGGAACCCGACAAAGGGTCCCACCACAGACTGATTATAACCAATGGAAAAGAGAGGCGGTCATACAGGTAGCAGAAATGGAGGGTGTGTTTGCACCTCAACCATAACTGAGCCGGTTTAGGCTAAACCTTAGATTAAACTAATATTTCTGATAGCTCAGGAAGCTTCACAGGATCAAAACAGTCCAAACACAGATCAGGTTCTGCAGTTATTTCTAATGTTGTCTCACTTGCTGAGGATGAAGTAATCATCTTCGGGAGTTTGTCAAAGATTTTCCTTTTAATAGAATCAATTTTATTTAAGAAGAATCCCATAATGTCATGACTGCTAAGAGCTAAGGAAATGGATGGCTCAACAGAGCTATGACTCTATGTAAGTTTAGCAACTGTACTAAAGAGAAACCTAGGATTATTCTTGTTCTCTTCTATTAATGATGAGAAATAAGCTGTTCAAGCTTGGCAAAGTGTCTTTTTATACAACAGTAGGCTATTTTTCCAGATTCAGTAGGAATTCTCTAGGTGTGTAGAGCGCCATTTTCTCTCTAATTTTCTAACATTGTGCTTTAAAGTACGCAGCTCTGAATTAAACCAAGGAACTAGCCTCCTATTAATGATTACCTTCTTTTTCAAGGGGGCTGCATTGTCTAATGCATCACGCAATGATGAAGTAACACTATGAACAAGAGAATCAATTTGTGAAGGGGCAGAAACAAAATTATTGCCCTCCACTGTGTTTTTCTGTGATAATGAGGAAATTAAAAGTGGAACAGATTCTTTAAAGGTCGTTACAGCATCGTCTGATAATGATCTACTATAAACTTTCTAATGAAATTTTCTTTCGGGTGTGGAGTACTCGGTTAAATTAAACTGAATGGTTATTAAGAAATGGTCAGACAGGACAGGGTTATGAGAAAATATTGTTATGTCCTTACACTCAATACCATATAAAGCAGCCATCAAAGCAAGGGGGTCTAAAAGTATAAAAGACTTTTAGTTATTTCACACCTTTTGTTTACTGCATAATTCCATATGTTTCATTCACAGTGTTGATGCCTTCAGTTAGAATCCAAAATATAAACAGTCATGAAAATAAAGAGACACATTAAATAAGAAAGTCTATCTAAAACTTGCATCTGAAACAAGTTTAGCACCTTTCTGAGAAGACAAAACACTTACTCGAAGTCTCCAAGGTCCTCAGTGTGAGCCGTGTAAAAACTGTTAAAGTGACCCTTCTTCAAGCATATTTTAAAAACTTCAAAACTAACATCTACAGCTGTGACTGTGAAAGGTTCATCCATGTGAGATATGGAGGTTCAAAATTAAAGCCCCATAAACATGGAAACCTCTCAAATGTATAATGAAGGAAAAAACTATTTTATCTCAGGCTAATTATGTCCAGATTAGGAGGACGCCATGTATAGATGTCAGTGTAAAAATGTAATCCTCATGTAATATGGAATTTCAAAATAAAAGCCCCTCATATTTGTAAGTGTTGTCTATATGATCACCATATCAATTATCATTTGAATATAAAGTTAATCCCAGGATGGTTTCTTGCCAGATTATACAGTAAATCATCTCCAGATGTCACTGTGTTTCTGCCACATGTAATGTGGAATTTGAAAATTACAGCGTCACAAACATATGAATCTTTCCTACATTCTGTTTAATTAACCTATTAGTCATAATTTTAATAGAAAATTGTGTTATTTTTGGCTGATTTCTGTTTAGATTAAGAATAAACCATTTACAGATGTTACTGGAAAACTGTCATGAATGTCTAAATCAGGTGAGGCTGAAACCTTTACACTGACATCTGGAGATGGTGGTCTCTAAATCTGGGCTGAAAGCAGTCTGAGATACCAGACAGTTTTACCTTAAATGGTTTATCCATATGAGTTAACAGTCAGTATTCAGATCTCATTGTTCATTCCATGTGGATCTGGTTCTAAAATAAGTTCCTGATGTAAGGTCACTGTGAAATAAAACGGAGGGTAATAATTAAGACCCAGAGGGAGTACCATGAGAACTGATTTGTGGTTTTATGGAGACATGCCTCCCCACAAACTTTGTCCTCTGCAACAAAAAGGACCCCCTATATGCAAATATAGGATCCAAACAGAGAGACAGACCCCACTCAGTCGTTCAGAGAACAAACCTGTTCTTCAACCGGTTCAGCTGCAGAGCCCCTGCTAGGTCCATCCCCCTCCACACCAGACTCAACATCTCCTCATTCCATAACAAACTTCACACCCAGCCTCCTCTCCATGCTGCTGCATTCCTCAGATTCTGATCCAAAGAAATTCATGCATACATTTGGTTTCATTAATAAACAGAGGCAGAAAATCTCAGACAGTGAAAATCACATCTGGACCAGCAGAGATTATTCCAGATGCTCACACATAGATGGTTTAAAAAGAAAAATATTAGTCTTCTGCTTTCACCTTTAATGGACCATAAGGTCCATTGACCCTGACCATAAATCATTGATATTAAGCTTTCTACTGGTAAATACATTGAGCTGTTTTTTCATTGATAAGTTAACAGTTAAATCATGAATATGTTTAAGAAGAAAATGGGCATTTTTACAAGTATGATCATTTTGTCCTATTTTAATCTCATCTGAGGAATAAACTGTGGTTCTGAGAGCTGTTCCTAGTGGTTCTGAGTTACTACATTAATATCTCCTGTCTGATTGATGCCTGGTTGATTTCTCCAGCTGATAAAATGTGTGTGAAATGATTTATTTCTTTTCTGATGAGAGACGTTACAGTTTGGAAACAGTTAAAGTATATAAGAGGTAAAGGTCTGGATGTTGCTACACAAATATTCATAACTAAAAAACAATGAGGAGTATTTGTTCAAATATGACACAGATTTAAATCAAACATTTCCTCCAGTGATGTAAAGATGCTGATATAACCCACAGCTCTGCGACCCTCATTCTTCGTGTGACTCAGGAATCAAAAATGTTTGGAAGGATATATTTCCTGATTTATCCATGATATGGTGGATAATGTTTGTTTTTCTGATATTTGAACATTTTATATCCCTAAATATGATATGAAATTTTGAGAATTAATCACTAATCCATTATTATTTTCATAAATGCAACTTTTCTAGACTAAAATCTCCCTTTATTGCAGTCTACAAGGATTCTGACTTAAATGTAAATGATATCCAAACCTGTTGGAACAAGAAGGCAGGTAGAACTAGAAATATTTGTGTTTCCTTGGAAGTTTGTTCTAATGTTCAAATGTTTTTCATTCTTTGGGGCCTCCTGGCTCATTGCTCGACATTTTAATTGTTACCTTGTCTCAACACATTTCATCCGTATTTTGAAATATTCACTTTGAAACATCGTGTTTGTCAACAATTGTAAAAACACACGTGCAACAGTAATACATAATAACAACAATACATTTATTTCCGGTTCCGCTGGCCCCGCCCCCTCTTCCCAAACACGTGGATCTTTTCCGGGTTCTTCATCCTTTGTTCCCTGTTCGTCAGCAGCCCAGAAGCGGGAGTGTTGATAAAGCTGTAAGAGAGCTGCAGCAGCAGCAGTTGATGAACTCTGGAAAGAAGTCCAGCAGCTTGAGGAACATCTGGTCAAAGAAACTGGAGGGAAGCAGGAGCTCAAACAGCGGCAGGACGCAGCAGAGGAAGAGACACCAGATGATGGATGATGTTTTCCAGCCCAGATTAGGTTTGGATGTTTCCTTCTTCATGCCAACTGTGTGGATGGTAGTTAAAGTTTAGGAGCCGTTTTCAGTCTGCTGGTGGATTATTCCTCTGAATTAGAACTCGTTGTTAGGATAGTGAAACATCAGCAGGAGCTTCTGGAGCCCAGCTCAGAAATATTAGAGTTTGAAACGACAGAGGATCATCTAACTGCGGTGAAGTGAGCCCACGATCGCTGACGGTAGAAATCAGATGCGTCCATCCATGGTGTATTACGGTAGAGGAGCGGTATGGGAGCCGCTGGAAGCACAAAGATCTGTTTGTTGGGAATGATTACAGCTGCAGGAGTTTTGGACAAACATCTCATGTTGTTTCAGTTTCAATGTTTGAGGAAGATGTTTAATGCTACTTATATGATAAGTAGTTAATCCATCAATGAATATGTTAAAATATCAATGTTATATTACAACACAGTCATTTATCTAGAGACATTTAAAGTAACCTAAAAATTAATTGATTTATAAATTAATGAATTCTGACTGAATTAATTAAAAACAGCCACATTAACAGTCTGGACTGTGAAAACATTCATCCTTTCATGTTTGGTATTACATTACCTCCATCTCCTGGTAGGTGGTGCAACCGTCTCTCTGCTATCTAAATGGAGAAAATCCATTCAAAGTAACTTCTAACACACTTCCTCAATTTGCAAAGATCATTTGTAGATGTCTATTTCTTCCATCTCCTAAGGAGTGCTGGTGTTTGGGCTCTGGTCAAGGTAGATGTTCACCACAGGACCTTGAAAGAGCTTGAATGTGTCTTGAAATGTTGTTTTGTTCACAAAATTTTGTCTGAGCTGCCGCACCCTGTTGGTGGTCAGACGTCTCGGAGTCCCTCCTGTCCTTGGTCTCCAGAAGTGATCACACTCTATCTAACACTGACTCTTAAAGGAACGACTCTCAAACAGTTTCTAACTTTTAGCTCCTTTAATCTAAATTAGGCAGAGGAATGATTGCAGAGATCAGCGCTGAGGCTCCCGTCTCGGACCGTCGCCATCTGTGAAAGGATGACGAAGAGCCCCAAAAGAAGGTCACATGTAGTTTTATATCCGGCACTCCAATGCAATGGATGTACCCTCCCCCAGTGATTATC
This sequence comes from Girardinichthys multiradiatus, assembly GCF_021462225.1. Lineage (NCBI taxonomy): Eukaryota > Metazoa > Chordata > Actinopteri > Cyprinodontiformes > Goodeidae > Girardinichthys > Girardinichthys multiradiatus. The sequence goes on along the minus strand of NW_025917698.1, from coordinate 6,679 downwards.
AGTAGACTATGTGTCACCATTGTGGTGTTTATCTGGTAGGTTGTGTAGTAGCTGGTGTCCATCCTTAATCTAAATGTTACTGCAGCTTTCTAATCAACCCAGTTCCCGGCTGCTCCACTATCAAACCCAGTGGACTGAGCCACAGGTCATTCATGACGGACCTTGGGCCATTTATCCTTGTAATGTGTGTCGATGAGCTTTCTTATCCTATTCTAACAAAAGGGAAACATTAGAACTTATATTTTATTTCACTATAGTATAAATGGGAATGAGCTAATCTGCTGTAAAACAAATAAGCACATTGCACTTGTTTGTACTCAAACATCTCGCTGAATATGAAGTTCAATAGAATAACCAGAAACTGTTCTGTAATCTTCTTGTTGCTGATGTGGAGAGAGCTCCTGCAGTGCATTTTATATTATCGTACGCACATCAAATATTCTGAACATAAAGCCACAAGCATGGAGTAACACATTAAATAATAACCCTCATTGATATAGTGTTAATTGATAATTAAAACTGCAACTGATCATAAAATAGAATAAATCTGATGCATTTCTCTCAGGCACTGTCCACTAATGTCGCTTGATACGTATTTACCACATACCAAGAATTGTTTAGGTAACAAGTTGCTGCAATCCAGGGGTTGATTTATGATAAATTATGCCTCCTTTGTCTTATCCTCATACGAAATATCTAAATGTTGCTATATCAGCTGTCTGTGCTATATTCAATTAACAATCTCTATTTCACAAACCATCTGCTTCACAGCAAAACTCAGACAATTATGTTTTATATAATAGTGATTTAATTCAGGGGTTAAATATGAGATTCTGCACATGACCTAAACTGTCAATTCTTGAGGTTCAGTTTTCTCTAAACTGCTGATCAGATATTTGTCTCTAATGTGAATCTTTACCAGCTTAGAAACATAAAGTTAAAGTTGTTCATAATGCATGTAATGTGTTTCAGTGCTGGGAGCAGATGTTAAAGAAGAGGCTCCTGAAGAACAGAGTCCTGATGTGGATCAGCAGGAGCCAGAGCCCCTCCAGATAAAGGAGGAACAGGAGGAACTCTGGACCAGTCAGGAAGGAGAGCAGCTCACTGTGAAGGAGGAGACTGATACCAGGTTTCCATTAACTGCAGCTCCTATCAAGAGTAAGGATTTGTTTGTGTGTGTGTCTCCTGTCTGGCAGCTAACAGTCTGGTGCATCTGGTTGTCTTTTATGATCAACAGTAGATTAGCTTCAGAAAAAGGAGGAAGAAATGAGACGTTTCCTGAGCTGAAACTGCCGGGAAAATACGACGCAAACAGATTATAAAGATATCTACGCAGAACCTGGAGAGACTAAATTAAACTATTCTGCTCTCCTACAGACTCAAAGTTCACAACAAAATGTATTTAAAGGGTAAAAAAGTGGACTTTGCAGATGTCTCCTTTAACACTGCTCTTAATGTGCATGAACCTGTTCCTCTAGAAGCTTCCAGAAAACTCTGTAATTAGTTTCTTAATTTCTTGGACAAGGTTGACATTAGGGCCTGTATTTCTCTTCCCTCCTATGACCCGTCCATCTTGGCCACCTGCCTCGCTGTCTTTGATCACTGGGAGCCTTATTTCCTTTCCTCTCTAGAGACACTGGTTATCAGTATAAAACCATCTGGCTCCCCCTGTGATGTTCTTCCTCCATGTCGTCTTAAGGAGTTTTCTTCTTCTTTTGGCCTCTTTATCCTTAAAGTTATTATCAGTAGTTTGACCTCCAGCGTGGAGCAGAACAATTTTAAACATACTATTGTGAAATCTGGCCTCAATCATTTTGCTTTGTTAAGCTTTAGGCCGATCTCCAAGTTACCCTTTTCTGTCCAAAATTTTGGAACAACAGTTTACAACCAGCTGAAGCCTTACTGGATAAATATATGATTATGGAAGTGTTCCAGTCTGGGTTTAAAACTTACCACTGAATCGGCTCTTTTAGGGATTTTTGATGATGTATTCTTAGCAACGGATTCTGGGAACTGCTTTTAGATTTACCAGCTGCTTTTGATCCAGTGGATCATAACGTTCTCATCTCCAGACTGGAGCAGTGGGTGGGCATCACTGGCCCAGCTCTTTAATGGTTCAGGTCCTACTTCTCTGATAGGAGTTTCTGGGTCATGGTGGATGATTTTACCTCCCCTGGGGGGTACCTCAAGGCTCCATTCTTGGAGCCCTGAGGTTGCGTTTTATTTTTGTGCTGATGACTGTCAAGTCTATTTCCCTTTAAAACATAATGTTTCTGTTTAGCCTCTCCTTGATTGTCTTAGTGACATCTGGGCATGGATGGCACTGAATTTCCTTAATTTTAATTAAAAATAACTGTCATGCTTTTCAAATCCAGTGACTCCAGCAGTATTTCTTCCTGTGGCCCAGAAGCCTCTGCAGTTTGCTCACCAGCCCCATGTTGGAGTGGGGTTCTGTGTGTGTCTTTTAGACTTTTATTAGTGCATATTGTTTGTTTTTATGGGTGTTTTTATGCTGGGACAAATGAATTTCCCCTTTGAGGATTAATAAAGTTTCAATCAATCAGTCAAAGCTTGGCTCACAGGTCTTCTTTCTTTCAGTTGAGGCGGCCGTCAGAAATCAAGCCCCTCTAGTCTTTCTCTGTCTTGCTGTGACATTTAGTGGCTAAAATGCAACCAGCTTTGTCAGGAAACTGTTGGTCTAGAGTTGATGCACATGCTGGGGATAGTATTTATCCTGATATATAATTCTAGCTCCAGACCTCCTACAGGTAGAAGTCACCTTGGGCAAGAGGCGCTTATTCCCAAGGTTCCACATCGATGAATGGATGTACTGGCCTTGTGTGTGTGTGTACTTGTACTTGCTGCTGATTAAGAACAATTTTTTGTATTTTTATCATAAAGTGATGACATTTTGACAAAGTGAGGACGTTTCCTGGTCCTCACTTTTTCAAATTCCGATTTTGGGACAGAGGTTAGGTTTAGGACTAGGGCATGAATTGAGTTTAGGCCCAAGAAATCAAGGATAATGAATGGAAGTAACTGAAAGTCCTCATGAAGATAGAAGTACAAGGATGTGTGTGTGTGTGTGTGTGTGTGTGTGTGTGTGTGTGTGTGTGTGTGTGTGTGTGTGTGTGTGTGTGTGTGTGTGTGTGTGTGTGTGTGTGTTTGTTAGAATGACATGTTGTGAAATTATGATGATTTGATTATGAATATTTAGAAAAAAATAGAATTTAACAATCATAATTAATATATAATGTATCATTCATATCCAAAATCACCCAGAGTGTTTAGATATTCAGAATAAACTATGAAAATGTGATTGTTTGGCTGCTTGCACTTAATAATTGGAAGTATTAAGTGAGAAGCATGAATGTGAGGACATGATGAGTGGCTGAGATCTCGTGAGAGCTGTGCTCAAGTAATAACTCAAGTAAAACAAGTCAGTAAATTGAAGCTCAACATAGAAACTTTTAAAAATACTAACCACTGTCTCATATATCCCAATAAAACAAACTGGAAGAGGAAACCTTAGACAGCCTGGAGAGCTAGGTAGATGAATGTTTTGACCACATAGTAATGGGCAAAACACAAAAATCTGCATTCATGACCACAACAGCATCAAGATACGCCAGTTCAGAATGCTCGGCCAGCACCTTCACTATCTCTCCAGAGAAAAGCTACGCTGATATCCTGGACTCTATTGGCAAGAAGTCACCCAGCCTGGATGCTCGTCTTACCCTGGTGGAGGTTCTCCACAAGGAATTTTCAAGATCTGAGGGAATCTCCGGAGTTCAGCCACAAACAACAAGCTTCGCTCACAGCCAAGAAACAAACGCTGAGGGATAAGGTAAAGAAATGTACCGATGGAATGATGCAGCTGTCTGAAACAAAGAAATGAGGGAGACCATCCTGAATATACAAGCTTGGGGCATGTGGGACAACCTTGTCTTCTCCAGCATCCCAGAACGGGCAGAGGAGGACTCTGAATCCACTATCTGGGAATTTCTCCAAAGTCAGCTAAAACTCCCAAGTGACGAGTTTAAAAACATCACTTTCCATCGTGTTAACTGGCTCGGAGGTAAGAAGCCCGACAACAACCGGCCTCGGCCATTTGTAGTGAAATTCAGGCACTACAAGCAGAAAGAGCAGGTCAGGAGTCGGGGCAGAGAGCAACGGGGAACGAACTTCAGCGTCATTGACTTGTTTCCAAAGGAGATCCTCGATTGGAGGAGAGTATTATTCCCAATCAGGAAGAAATATATCACTGAAGTGGCTGTAGATAAACTCTGTTAATGGTCAGTTGTTCAGGGACCTGGTTGGATAAGAGGTTAGATAACGCATTTATAATCTAATGTAAAGCACAGCTCAGCATGATGAAAACATGTAAGGCAGGAGTAAAGAGATTCAAGAAAATCTGATTAAAATCATAACCAATCACAAGCATGAAGCTTCTAATAAAAGCATTCAAAGTAATTGAAAATCCTCAAAAATAACAAAAAGCTTTATATATTATGTATAAATTAATAAACATATGCTATTTTTATCAACAATATAATAACTATTCTTTTTCAGCTTTAAATTAAATCATTTAAATCACTATATACATTTGTGTTTTAGAATATGGTAATTAACGCTAGAACTCCCAAGCCCGTCAATTTGACGGCGAGCATTCTGGATGCGAGGCGGTGATGATGTCATCACATTACATTGATCAGAATGCTAAAGGTTTTCTTGCACGCTATAAAATGATGGTTTTGACAAGAATTAATAGTATTTGATCAAAACCTATTATGTTTTATTTTTATTTATATATAGTACTGAAAAATAATACAGAGTAGCGGGTACATTTAAAAAAAAAAAAAAAGCTTTACTAATCTGAGCAAAAGCTGGACAGCTCCATGTTACGCCCCCCTTTCACTCCGCGGACATAAACTAGTGCTAAAAATGCCTTCAGCTCATCCACACTCATGTCCCAGGAGGAATCATCTCCAAGCAGAGGAACGCAGTCTGGGCATCTTGGATCTGGCGCTCTGTCAACGTGTTCTGGCTCTGACGCCTCACTCTACTTTCTTCCTCCCCTACTACTGTCCACACAGCGCCATCCTTTCCTATTTCCTCCTCCTTCCCAGGTGTGCGATCGTCTCGCGAAGAAAACGCAGTAAAGCGCAGAAGAGATTGTTGTTCTTGGGCTACTATATCTATGACCTAACTTATTGTTTATTTCTATGTCCATCATCAGTATCTTGATCTGTAGTTTCTCTCCTGCCAGCTGGATTGCTGGGTTTATAGCTGGGCACTGATCACCTGGCTCGTCTCCCTGTCTCTGAACCAGCGCTGATTGTGGCACTGTTGCTATAGTTTATATATTATTAGTTTACTAATCTGTCAACTATAGCCTAAAATGATAAAATTGTTACATAGGCTAGTCTTTTACTACCTTGAAATAATGCGCCACAACCTCCTGCTAATGGGACGACTCGTGTTTTTTAGCCGGGGGAGGCTCACTCTCTGACCCGCTGTCACTGGAACTGAATGCTGACCAAGAGCCATCAGAATCCCTCTCGACCCCAGAAACTCGATCATCTAATTTTTGAAGCATTTCCAATGCCTCAGAAAACATCCTTCTAGAAGCTATTTGTAGGATGCCAACAATCTCCTTCACAGACTGCGTTCTAGAGTGGCGGTTGCTAGGCAACGCTCGCGCGTATACTCAGCCGCGGGGAAAAAAAAATATCAATGTAAATAATAGGGCCGTCAAAATAGTGCCTGTGGTAGTTAGAGGTAGAAATACTTAGATCTTTAAATAGAGACATAGGAATACACAAGACACAGGTTTAGAAAAAGTCAGGATGCCAGGAAGATAAGAGTTTAATAAACCAGAGTTATGTCATGTCAAACTTTCAAAACCGTCAAATTGACTGCCCTGGGAGTTCTAGTGTTAAACCATGACACCGTGAAACCAATATATTTACAGTCCAGGTTATCACACCATTGTGGCCTCTCTGATTTTACCTACTGTACTGTTCACTGATAATATTTATCAGATTCTTTTCACTAGTTTTAATCTTTATCATCTTTGTAACATTGTCACGGTAAAGTTGTTCATAATGCATGTAATGTGTTTCAATGATGTCTGCAGATGTTAAAGAAGAGGCTCCTGAAGAACAGAGTCCTGATATGGACCAGCAGGAGCTGGAGCTCCTCCACATAAAGGAGGAAAGTGAAAGAATCTGGGCCAGCCAGGATGGAGAACAACTGAATGTGAAGAAAGAGACTAATGATACCAGGTTTCCAGTAACTGTTGTTAATATGAAGAGTGAAGAGGATGAGGAGAAACCTCTGCTCTCTCAGCTTCATCAACACAAAACAGAAGACAGAAATCTTCCAAGAAGCATCTCAACTGACCAGATAAAAGTAGGAATTAAGGAAGAGGACTGTGGAACATCAGTATCCAGCAGGAACCCAGATCTAAATACTCATGGAGGCTCTTCCAACTGTTCTGAAACTGAAGACAGTGAGGATGATGAAGAGGATGATGATGTGAAGCATCATAAATCTGAGCTTAAATGCTTATCAGTCTCTGAAACTGAAGACAGTGAGGAGGATTGGAAGGAGAGCAGGACTCCAGGATCAGGCAGAAACGCTGTCAACAAATCTTTGAGCTGCTCTGATGATGGTG
>NW_025917697.1:50000-80000 GCF_021462225.1 Girardinichthys multiradiatus | reverse complement strand
ATCCATCCATCCATCCATCCATCCACCATCCATCCACCATCCATCCATCCATCCACCATCCACTATCCATCCATCCATCCATCCATCCATCCATCCACCAACATCCATGCATCCATCCACTATCCATCCATCCACCCACCCATTCACAATCCATCCATCCATCCATCCACCATCCACTATCCATCCATCCATCCACTATCCATCCACCATCCATCCATCCATCCATCCATCCAATATCCATCCATCCACCATCCATCCATCCATCCACTATCCATCCATCCATCCATCCATCCATCCACCATCCATCCACCATCCACTATCCATCCATCCATCCATCCATCCACCAAGATCCATCCATCCATCCACTATCCATCCATCCACCAACATCCATCCATCCATCCACCATCCATCCATCCACCATCCACTATCCATCCATCCATCCATCCACCAACATCCATCCATACTTCCACTATCCATCCATGCATCCATCCATCCATCCACCATCCATCCATCCACTATCCATCCATCCATCCATCCATCCATCCATCCACTATCCATCCATCCATCCACCATCCATCCATCCACCATCCATCCACTATCCATCCATCCATCCATCCATCCACCATCTACTATCCATCCATCCATCCATCCATCCATCCATCCATCCACCATCCATCCATCCACCATCCACTATCCATCCATCCATCCATCCATCCACCAACATCCATCCATCCATCCACTATCCATCCATCCATCAACATCCATCCATCCATCCACCATCCACTATCCATCCATCCATCCATCCATCCACCAACATCCATCCATCCATCCACTATCCATCCATCCATCCATCCACCAACATCCATCCATGCACCATCCATCCATCCATCCATCAACCCATTCACCATCTATCCATCCATCATCCATCCATCCATCCATCCATCCATCCACCATCCATCCACTATCCATCCATCCATCCACCATCCATCCATCCATCCACCATCCACTATACGTACATCCATCCATCCATCCACCAACATCCATGCATCCATCCACTATCCATCCATCCATCCATCCACCAACATCCATGCATCCATCCACTATCCATCCATCCACCCACCCATTCACCATCCATCCATCCATCCATCCACCATCCACTATCCATCCATCCATCCACTATCCATCCACCATCCATCCATCCATCCACCATCCATCCATCCACTATCCATCCATCCACCATCCATCCATCCATCCACTATCCATCCATCCATTCATCCATCCACCATCCATCCATCCATCCACTATCCATCCATCCACCATCCATCCATCCATCCATCCACCATCCATCCATCCATCCATCCACCATCCACTATCCATCCATCCATCCACCATCCACTATCCATCCATCCATCCACTATCCATCCACCATCCATCCATCCATCCACCATCCATCCACCCATCCATCCACCATCCATCCACCATCGATCCATCCATCCATCCACCATCCATCCATCCATCATCCACTATCCATCCATCCATCCATCCACCATCCACTATACATCCATCCATCCACTATCCATCCACCATCCATCCATCCATCCACCATCCATCCATCCATCCATCCACCATCCATCCATCCATCCATCCACCATCCACTATCCATCCATCCATCCATCCACCATCCATCCATCCATCCATCCACCATCCACTATCCATCCATCCACCATCCATCCACCATCCATCCATCCATCCATCCATCCACCATCCATCCATCCATCCACCATCCATCCATCCATCCATCCATCCACCATCCACCATCCATCCATCCATCCACCATCCATCCATCCATCCATCCATCCATCCACCATCCACCATCCATCCACCATCCATCCATCCATCCACCATCCATCCATCCATCCATCCATCCACCATCCACCATCCATCCATCCATCCATCCATCCATCCACTATCCATCCATCCATCCATCCACCATCCACTATCCATCCATCCACCATCCATCCATCCATCCATCCATCCACCATCCATCCATCCATCCACCATCCATCCACTATCCATCCATCCATCCACCATCCACTATCCATCCATCCATCCACCATCCATCCATCCATCCATCCATCCGTCCACCATCCATCCACCCATCCATCCATCCATCCATCCACCATCCATCCATCCATCATCCACTATCCATCCATCCATCCATCCACCATCCACTATCCATCCATGCATCCATCCATCCATCCATCCATCCATCCATCATCCACTATCCATCCACTATCCATCCATCCACCAACATCCATGCATCCATCCACCATCCACTATCCATCCATCCATCCATCCATCCATCCACCAACATCCATCCATCCATCCATCATCCACTATCCATCCATCCATCCATCCACCATCCACTATCCATCCATGCATCCATCCATCCATCCATCCATCCATCCATCATCCACTATCCATCCACTATCCATCCATCCACTATCCATCCATCCATCCATCCACCATCCACTATCCATCCATCCATCCATCCATCCATCCACCAACATCCATCCATCCATCCACTTTCCATCCATCCATCCATCCATCCACCATCCATCCATCCATCCATCCACCATCCACTCTCCATCTATCCATCCACTATCCATCCACCATCCATCCATCCATCCATCCATCCACTATCCATCCATCCACCATCCATCCATCCACTATCCATCCATCCATCCACCATCCATCCACTATCCATCCATCCACCATCCATCCATCCATCCACTATCCATCCATCCACCCACCCATTCACCATCCATCCATCCATCCATCCACCATCCACTATCCATCCATCCATCCACTATCCATCCATCCATCCATCCATCCATCCACCATCCATCCATCCATCCATCCATCCACCATCCACTATCCATCCATCCATCCATCCACCATCCATCCATCCATCCATCCACCATCCACTATCCATCCATCCATCCACCATCCATCCACCATCCATCCATCCATCCATCCACCATCCATCCATCCATCCACCATCCATCCATCCATCCATCCATCCATCCACCATCCACTATCCATCCATCCTTCCATCCACCATCCATCCATCCATCCACCATCTATCCATCCATCCACCATCCATCCATCCATCCATCCATCCACCATCCACTATCCATCCATCCATCCATCCATCCATCCACCATCCACTATCCATCCATCCACCATCCATCCATCCATCCATCCACCATCCATCCATCCATCCATCCACTATCCATCCATCCATCCACCATCCACTATCCATCCATCCATCCACCATCCATCCATCCATCCATCCATCCATCCATCCATCCATCCACCATCCATCCACCCATCCATCCATCCATCCATCCACCATCCATCCATCCATCATCCACTATCCATCCATCCATCCACCATCCATCCATCCATCCATCCACCATCCACTATCCATCCACTATCCATCCATCCATCCACCATCCATCCACCCGTCCATCCATCCATCCATCCACCATCCATCCATCCATCATCCACTATCCATCCATCCATCCACCATCCATCCATCCACTATCCATCCATCCATCCACCATCCATCCATCCATCCACTATCCATCCATCCACCATCAATCCATCCATCCACTATCCATCCATCCATCCACCATCCATCCATCCATCCACTATCCATCCATCCACCATCAATCCATCCATCCATCCACCAACATCCATCCATCCATCCACTATCCATCCATCCATCCATCCACCATCCACTATCCATCCATCCATCCATCCATCCATCCACCATCCATCCACCCATCCATCCATCCATCCACCATCCATCCATCCATCATCCACTATCCATCCATCCATCCATCCACTATCCATCCATCCATCCATCCACCATCCATCCATCCATCCATCCACTATCCATCCATCCACCATCCATCCATCCATCCACTATCCATCCATCCATCAATCCACCATCCATCCATCCACCATCCATCCACCCATCCATCCATCCATCCATCCACCATCCATCCATCCATCATCCACTATCCATCCATCCATCCATCCATCCACTATCTATCCATCCATCCATCCATCCACCCACTATCCATCCATCCATCCATCCATCCATCCATCCACTATCCATCCACCATCCATCCATCCATCCACTATCCATCCATCCACCATCCATCTATCCATCCATCCATCCACTATCCATCCATCCATCCATCCATCCATCCACCATCCACTATCCATCCATCCACCATCCATCCATCCATCCATCCACCATCCATCCACCCATCCATCCATCCATCCATCCATCCACCATCCATCCATCCATCATCCACTATCCATCCATCCATCCACCATCCATCCATCCATCCATCCACCATCCACTATCCATCCACTATCCATCCATCCATCCACCATCCATCCACCCATCCATCCATCCATCCATCCACCATCCATCCATCCATCATCCACTATCCATCCATCCATCCATCCATCCACTATCTATCCATCCATCCATCCATCCATCCATCCATCCACTATCCATCCATCCACCATCCATCCATCCATCCATCCATCCATCCATCCATCCATCCATCCATCCTTGCACTTAACCAGTAGGTGGGGTCAGTCCATCAGAGGACCCCACAGAGGCACAGAAGACAGAAAGCCGTTAGCATACACACTCACACGGGTCAATTACAGTGGTCCATTAACCTGACATGAAGGTTCACTGGACCCTAGGAGGAGAACCCTCAGCTTCACTGGGAGAACAAACCCCCTCCACACAGGACAGGACCGACCCGGGCTCAAATCCAGGGTCTTCTTGCTGTGAGGCAACAGTTCCAGCAGCTGTCCCAGCCCCGAGCTAAACCCTGGTCCCCCAATCTCATCAGATATTTACTGCAGGTAAAATGTCTAAAATTAGTCCCTCACAGTGAGAACAGAGATGTTCTTGATCACCCCCACCTCCCCCCATTGATTGTTAGAAGAACTGATCTCTTTCATTTCTCTGATTCCCCAAAGTAAAGAGAAACTTTCCTGTTTGGTCTTACCTGGCATCATGTCTCTGAGGAGGGCCAACATCTTCAAGGTGGAGATGAAGAATGGGATGATGACCACCAGCTGAAACAGAGTCCGGCTCGGAGAAAACGGAGAGATACAGAGCCTGACTGGATGAGAACAGAATAAAGGTTTCAATTCTGTTGTTGGAGAACCCGTGATGGGTTTTACTTTAATCAACTGACCTGTAAAGCCCAGTCCAATCAGCAGAACCAGCAGTCCACCCATACCTGTAACAGGAAGCCCTGGAGGTTAGGTCTGTTTCTGCAGGTAGAACCCTGACTGGACTCAGCTTTCTGCTGTCAGATCCAGCTGCTGGATTAAATGATTAGATGTAGTGAAGGACTCACCGAGCAGCACCATGATGGATGGAAGCTTCATCATGTCTGAACCAAGATCAGTGTGAACTTCACCACTTCTCCTTTCCTAGACTCAAACTGCAGGAGGGGGTTGGTGTAGCTAGAGGTGTGAAAACCATGTTCTCCAAAATGACGCTCATGGTAACCTCACAGTTCAGAATAAAGAATGAAAGCCAGACATTGTCAAAGCACTCAGATAAATACTTGGCTTACAGCATCTATGCTGGTGGAGTCCTGAAGAAGGCCTGCTTTCTCTGAGAGGAGTTCCTGCTTCTCCCCTCTGGGCTCCTGAGGACCAACAAGAACTGGTATACCTTTACCTTCAGACCAGCCTGCTCTGGATGCTGAACTGCTGGTAATGTTCTTGCACTGACTGAAGCCTTTTGGACTTCAGTTAATTGATGGTTAGTGTTGTTGCGGTTGCTGTCCTACACTGAGGAGTAATGTAGGAGTAAAGGGTTACCCACTGAGGGACACAACAAATGACCCTGACTCATTTCGGACCTTTTAGAATCAGTTCTGTCTGAAGTCCATCAGATAGTTACTCCTGAAAGCTGTTTCTAGAGTTCTCGGTCTCTGTAAGCTATCTGTTCAGAATCAGTTTCTGTCTCTTTTCCTTCCTCATTTTGATTTTATAACACATTGAAAGTCAAACTATCTGCATGTTCTGAGCCTGGTTCTGGTTCTGCTGGAGGTTTCTTTCTGTTCTCCTTTTCGCTGTTGCTGCATGTATTCTGAGTCGAGAGATTGCAGCAACGACTAATTCCAAAGTGCTGTGAGTCACTAATACACGGAGGTGTTGTTGGACCTCAGTGTCATGCTATGGGATGTCCAGAACAAACACCAGGTGGTTCAAGAATGTATTTGGTACCAGGCTGCCTTGGGCCAAAGGTCGAGGACAGAGGCAGAGCTGGGAGATTCTGCTGGATCAACCTAAGGGTGAACTGGGACCACCTGGCAGAGGGTACCATTCTGAGGTTCTTCATCTCCAGGATAGTTTCTCATCTTCTGAGGGAGGCTTGGGCCATGGAATCCAAAAGGACCATGTTCAGGACCTCCATTTCAGATATGACGTCCAGGAACTGTGGACTGAAGGCCATTGGTGCTTTTTAAGACAGTAACCAGAGGACAGCAGCAGTGTAAAGCTTGGTTCTGATAACTCCTGAAACACCTGACAGGTGCCTGATGGTCAGATTAACACGTTTCCATGGCTACAGAAGCTTCAACTCAGGGGTAGGGGGGATCTAAGAGGGTATGGAGGGCTTCCTCTTGGCCTTATGAAGGTTTCTATAAGGTTTTTTTTTTCTTAAAGATTTTTTTTTGGCACTAGAGGCCTTTATTTTTGACAGTAGACAGACAGGAAGGAGGGGCCAAGAGAGGGGGAGACATTTGGCAAAGGTCACCGGGTCCGGGACTACATCCCTGCTGCTGCTGGAAGTCTTTGAGATTTTTACCAGGGAAGTTCTTTGCTTTTAGCTTCCATCTTCCTCCTGATGTTTCCAGAACTTTAGTTCTAAACTTTGTTTTAACCCACTTTGCTTCAGGCACCAGATCAGAGTCAAAAGTATCAGGATTCTTCCCTTATGGGCCAAAGGTTCTGCTTGTGGGATTTACTGGGCTGGTCTGAGTATTTCAGAACCTGCTGTTCTACATGAAATCATCTCGGAGGTTTACAGATCATGGTCTGAAAAGAGAAACATCCAGAGAGCAGCAGCTGTGGGGAGTGAAATGCCTTGTTAAGGTCAGAGGTCAGAGGAGGGCTGACTGGTTCCAGATGATAGAAGCGCATCAGCATCTCCAAAAATCACTGGTCATCTAAGGGCAGGAAACTAAGGCTGGATTCACAGAGACTCCCCAGAATCCGACCAGAACAAGGTGGAAAATGGTTTTCTGGTCCAATGAGTCTGGATTTCAGCCACAGCATCCTTATGGTCGGGTCAGAATGTGGTGGAACCATCATGAAAGTATGGATCCATCCTAGCTTGAGTCAATGTTTCAGGCTGCTGCCGGTGGTGGTGATATTATATGTGGGGGATGTTTCCATCCCACACCTTCACATCTCCATCTCTTCAGAACCATAGTGGACCTGTCTTCTGGTATCTGCTTCCAGCAGGGTGATGAACACAAAGCTCAGATCATCTCATCTCTCTGGAACAGAACTTTTCTCCTCATCGGCTCCTGTTGGAGAAGATACATGAAGAACATCTGCTCTTCACAGCAAGTCTCTTAGTCATGTGAAGTCAATACATTGACCTCATGCTTGTTCTGGTGTTCACGTATGAAATTCATTTTAGTGGACAGGATGTCCTGACCTTCTTCACACAGCTACATGTCAGATCTTCTCATCTAAAACCAGAACTGTTCCTCAGGAGGAATTAATCTTTGGTCCAGCTCCATGAAGTTCTCACAGCTCCATGAAGGCCTCATAGACACAAGTTTAGCTGTTTAACTGGATTTATTTATACATCATTACATCATGACTCCAGGTTCTCCATCTTCACATCAAACATCTTAGAAGGTTTCCATAAAGACAACATGACATTTACAGTAAAACCTGCAGCTGCTTCTGCAGGAGATAACATGGACTGATTAATGGATCATCATGAGCAGCTCCATATAAGCAGATGTTTTGGCAGTTTGCAGCTCTGGAGCATGCAGGTGTTACCTCCAAGATGGAAGAACATCAGAACTCCATAGTGAAGAAGCTGCTGCTGTCCACCGATGTAGGAAGGGTTGTTGAGGACAGTTCTTGTAGAAAAACTGCTCAAAAGTGATGTTCAGTGGTGATATCTTCAATGATACCAGGAAACCGTTCCACAAACTGGTCCATCTCCATGGAGTCTGCAGGTTTAGTACCTGATGAGATGAATTCACACTGGCCACTTTTGGTCCACTTTAAACGGACCAGAGTTCGTTTCCCTCCTTGGTCCAGACCTTTTGTGCAGGTGTGAATGCACTCAAGCGAACCCTGGTCCGGACCAAACAACCGGACCGAGACCCACTTTTGAGGTGGTCTCAGTCTGCTTCCAAACGGACTCTGGTCTGAATACAAACCGGCCCCGATCCGAACCAACTACAAAAAGCGTACGTCTCTTTGGACATAAAAAGCCACCGTAGCCGGTAGCAAAGGTGTGTGTTTTAAGGTAATCATACCTGATAAGCTGTGTGTTGCTTAGCAACGCTACTGGCTTGTTGTGGGACAAGGCACGTAGAGAACATCGGCGTTCATCACGCGTTCTCCAACGCTGTTCCAACATTATAAATGCAACGTCTCAAAGTCTGTGTTGAATGAGCTGCTCTTCAGCCTCACAATAATATTGCAGCTGTAATAACGGCACAAATATGCAGAACAGAGGAGCTGAACGCAGCACGTCTACAGATGTTTTCCTCCATTTCCAGGTGTGTCCTCTGTCCCGCCCCCATCATTTCTGTCCAATGGGAGCAATAATCGTCGCCCGCGAGGCTTTGTTTACAAGTAATAGTTCACTTTTAAAAAGTACAATGTGAAAACAAACCGCACCAAATGAAAAAAATAAAGTTCGCTTTTGGTCCGAACCAAACAAGCGGACCAAAGAACTTTCCTGGTGTGAATACACCCCGGGTTTCAGACGATGCTTTTATTTTAGTTCCTTCTAAAGCATGATCTTCTCAACTAGAGCTCAGCCTTTTTCCACATTTCCACAGTTTTGTCCAACACACAGGACAAAGTCTGATTGGTACCTGGCTTCATCGTCAGGACCACTGACAGCATCTTCCAGGTGGAGCAGAAGTATGGGATAATGATGACCAGATGGACCAGAGCTCGTCTGGGAGGAAAAGGAGGAACGTAGTAGCAGACTGGAGGAGAGCAAACTGAGAGAAGGTCTCAGAGTCACTGATCTGTGGTGCTTTTTATCTCCTGTGAACTTACCTGCAACCATCATCAGTCCAATCAGCAGTAGTGCAGAAACACCTGAAACAACAACTCAGGTTAGGTCCACCAGAGATGAGACATGAAGAGAGAGACGCAGAGATGGAGAAAGGATGACAGAGTGACTGCTGCCTTAAAAACACTGATAATACAGGAAGAACTGGTGAGGAACTGACTCTAGAAATGGTTGATGTTCCTGATCTGTACAGGACCAGGTGATCATGGTGTAGATCAGGAGGATCATGAAGACTAATGGATTCAAAGAGCAGATATGTGGGGATCTGCAGTGAACAGACCTGACAGGCTGTTTGCTGAGTCCCTGTTAAAGTCCAGACCAGGGATGTCCAAAGTCAGTCCTTGAAGTCCTTGGTATCCTGTGTGTTTTAGATGTTTCCCTGCTTTAACACATCTGATTCAGATGATTGCTGCTCAGCAACATACTGAGAATCAGCCATCAGTGGAAATCAGGTGTGCTGAAGCAGAGAAACATCTAAAACACACAGGATACCAAAGACTTCAAGGACTGACTTTGGACAGCTCTGCTCTAGACAGATCATCTGCTGGAGGCCTAAAGTGGAGAGAAGGACCACCATGATCAGATCCATTAGAGACATGGTTTTACATTCTGGAATGTCCTGGGACATTCTGGATCATTGTCCCATCAGTGCTGCTAAGATGATCCTGGTGAGTACCAGTAGGCAAGATACTGACTGCAGAGAACCTACCGACAGAACCCCAGTTCGGAACTTCATTAAATAAAGATGTTTTTGGCTTTATGTGGTAGAAGAAGTGAGGAGCTTCTATCTTTACTGGTTTCATCAACCTGAACATCAGATCAGATGATGGCAGAGGCCTCTGTAGACACTCAGTTCATATGATGGTCCTGCTCCTGGCCCTTAAAGCCAATGGGTTTATCTTCAACCCAGAACCTTTTGTTGAGCAATACAGACTGGAGTAGTAAAGTCCAGTGAAGGTACCAAAAGATGGAAAGATGATGAACCACTGAATCAGCAGCAGCAGGCTAACCTCAGAAGATCCATCTATCTGCTCTATCTGCAGGTCCATTAGATGGTAAAGCAGACCACACCAGGCTGCAGAGACCACCACAGTGTGAAGGACCAAGGCTGATGGGACGTACCATCAGAGCAGGGGAGCATCAGTATGGAGTTAGCTTTCCCAGCTAGTGACTTCTACAAGTCATAATGTTCTGGTGTTGCTTTGCAACATCAAAATTCTTCTCAGAAGACATGAAGCATCTAATCTAAGCATTTGTTGCTAGATGTTCCTCATGAATAGGTAGCAGATGATCAGATGACAACATCTCATTCTGATTGGTTGCCCTAGGTACAGGAGCACCACAGGGCTGTGTGCTGGGCTGGTAACACTGTCAGAACATTCTCATCTGCTAAATTTAGCTACAACCACATGGAGCTCATTGCTGAGACCTCAGTCATGGATCATCACCAAGAGAAATGATTCTTGTGGAGGAGAAGGAGACCCATGTCCATACGATGTCTAACCTGTTGATAGTTAGGTTAAATTCACTAAATATTTGGTCAAAAATAACGTTTTCAGACATCTACATCTAAATGTAGACATGTTCTAACACCTTCTCATCTGCAACTCATAGAACTACACAGTGGCGTGCACAGACATTTTGGGGGGCAGGTGCTCAAGGGGGAAAAAAGGGCACCTTGTGCGGCACATGGAGCTATCGGTTGCCTTTGTAGCGTGAGATTTATTACAGGCACAACATGAACATAATTTATATGTATTAATAAGCACCAACAAAGCAAACTATCCTGTGGAATGAAGGGAAATGACCACCCAGGAAAAAAAACTCAAAACAAGAATACATTTGACAAAATTATCTTAGACTGATTTAAAGTTAGATTACTGATTCACAACCTGAACTTCCTGAGTCAAATTTGAAACTTACGTTATCCTTCATTTTTAGTCTTTTTAAACACTGAGCATAACGTATTTGTCTTGACTATATCATTCTGTACTTTTACCACAAAATATCTTCTGCACCAAATAACCTAATGTTGTAGCAAAGCCAAATGTACCAGGTAGGTCACACTAAATGAGTTATCTTCAGTAACCAGTGACCTTTCTACAGCGTAAATCAACTATACCCAGAACATGAGTTATAAAATCTTTATCGTCAAAATGAAACCAACATCAGAGAATATGATCATAAGAAGAATCATTTATACTTCTGCATGTAGCCAGTGTGATATTATTCTTAGAAAATAAAAATGAATGAGATTACAAGTCCTGAGAACTGATAAGATGTCTGCTATTTAGAAAATAAAATATTCTGATCACATCATCATCTTCATACACAGAAGTAGAAAACAACTTAGCCTACATGCCCCACATTTACTGAACTTTATTAAAGGTATTTTAGTTGTGTATGAATTGTAATGTTAACCAGCTCATTTGACCATATTTGCAATAAAATAAAACATGAGTCAAACAGAAGTCATCAGGGACCATAATAGCAAATGTAATACTGATATCTATGAGATGGATTTGAATTAATTTATTTCTTCTAATTTAATCTAAGAGTTAAATCGTAGACTTTCTCCTGGCGCCTGGTGGCGGCCACAGAAGACATGGTGGGTAAAGGTATGCCATTTATTGGCCTGTTCTGTGTAGATAAAATGGAGGCAGGTGAAGTTTTAACTTTTTCATCTGAAGTTTAGGAAGCAAGAATATTCGTTTTGTTTGTTTCCTGGATGGTTAGCTGACCTGTCTGCAGGGCAGGGTTCTATCTGACGGTGGAGGGGAGAAGAGAAGAGGTCAACTGGACCAGCGCAGGTCCAACTCTCCGCTCTGCTTGCAGCCCGTCTCCGCTGAGACACACGAGGCGGGACACGGACGTGTGCTGGCGAAGGGGGGAGGGAATTTCAAAACGTGGGGCACTGGTATTATAGGCCTTTAAATTCAGAAATTTTACCTTAGGCCGCACACTATACACTTTAAAGAGGGCACTTTTTTCTCCAAAGGATAAAAGGGGAGGTGCTCTAGCACCACCTGGCGTCTATCTGTGCACGTCCCTGGAACTACATCCACCGTGGACCAACCACGTCAGGTGGCTGTGTTCTCAGGTCTACATCTCACTGAGAAACTGAACACGCTGTCCAGTCAGGTCACTAAATCCTTCACTGGTTTCCGATACTCGTACTTGTACTCATCGCCTTCCTGCCAAGTCTGTCCGGCTTTCTCCTCTTCCAGCGGATCCAACTCACCACCAGGTGATGATCAGTGGACAGCTCAGCCCCTCTCTTCACCCGAGTGTCCAAAACATGCGGCCGAAGGTCTGATGATACGACAACAAAGTCGATCATTGACCTCCTGCCTAGGGTGTCCTGGTGCCAAGTGCACTGATGGACACCCTTATGTTTGAACATGGTGTTCATTATGGACAATCCGTGACTAGCACAGAAGTCCAATAACAAAATACCGCTCGGATTCAGATCGGGGAGGCCATTCCTCCCGATCACGCCTCTCCAGGTGTCACTGTGGTTTTCCACGTGGACGATAAAGGTCCCCAGTAGAATAATGGAGTCCCAGGAAGGGGCCCTATCCAGCACCGCCGACAGGAACGCCGAGAAGGCCGGGTACTCCGCACTACGACTCGGCCGTAGGCTGAAACAACAGTCAGAGACCTGTACCTAACCCGAAGGCGCAGGGATGCGACCCTCTCATCCACTGGGGTAAACCCCAACACGAGACGGCTGAGCTGGAGGGCAACAAGGAAACCCACCGCAGCCCGCCGCCTCTCCCCGTGGGCCACTCCAGAGTAGAAGAGTCTAGCCCCTCTCGAGGAGATGGGTTCCAGAGCCCACTGTGCGTGGAGGCGAGCCTGACTATTTCTAGTCGATATCTCTCGACCTCCCGCACAAACTCAGGCTCCTTCCCCCCCCAGTGAGGTGACATTGCACCTCGCTGGTTTCCGATAGCAGCAGTAAAATAGAGCAGTTCTTAAATCTTGTGATGGACTGGAGACCTGTCCAGGATGGAACCCACCTCTTGTCCCACTGACCATTAGAGATGGGCACCAACCCCCCCAGGGGCCTGCAAGGATAAGCAGGTAAAGACCATGGAGGGATGGAGGTATGGATGGAGGTATGGATGGATGGATGGATGGATGGATGGATGGATGGATGGATGGAGTTAAGTTAGTCTTGGAACTAACAGGCAATAATTGGTACACCTTTAGACAACCATTCACAATGCAAGATCAGATAAAACATTATTTTAATAAAATAATGTTTTAAATAATGATCTGCTGAATAAAACCAACCTTCTGGATGACTAATTCTCAACGGTGTTTAATTAGCTGCCTTTATTTATTAAAATAATATTTAAAGAAATATTATTAGATTATTTAACTCTTAATTAATCTTCTCTGCCAAAAACCGTGCTGAGAAGAAGGTTTCCGGACGACAAGATGAGGTCCGGTCATTCACATGTGGACTGAAAGGGACCAGCCTTACAGCTAGTCTCAGTAGCTGTAAGGCGTCGGCTTTTAGCTGGCTCAGCCGAACCAGAACCGTACAATAAAGGTACGATCTGCTCCTTCAGTGGCTGCGGTGCGGCGGGTAGCTTTTCCTACCTCGACATGCGCGCAGAAAGGCGTGCGATGCGGTCCTGGCCTTCATTCAGGTCGTGGGGGAAATCTGCTAAGATTAGGACTGGTTCTGGAGGCCTCAGAAGAAAAGTCAAGCCACACTTGTCTGCCGGATACTCACACAGCAAATCATTACTTAACTTTGTTGACTACGATTGGTGTGATCATAGTCACTTTCGGATCCGAGTTGAAAAGTCATGTCTGCTTGCCAGTAAGGAGACATTTGCGAGTGGTGCCTCTCCTGTCCGGTTCCCTTCTGAGATCAGCATGGAAAGAGGCTGCCATGTCGGAGCACAACGTTTTTGTTCAGCTCTGACTCTTCCTCTTCCTGTGCTAAGCTGGAAGTAGGTTAATGCGAGTTATTTTAAAAGTTCCAGAAATGTTTTTACTGGCCTTTAATATTGTTACTCATGGCTGGGGTCCCAACACATGTGACTGTTTATGACTGATGGCAGATCCAGCTGTAGATCCAGCTGCAGATCCAGCTGCAGATTCAGCTGCAGATTCAGCTGTAGATCCAGCTGTAGATCCAGCTGCAGATTCAGCTGTAGATCCAGCTGTAGATCCAGCTGCAGATCCAGCTGCAGATTCAGCTGCAGATTCAGCTGCAGATTCAGCTGTAGATTCAGCTGCAGATTCAGCTGTAGATTCAGCTGCAGATCCAGCTGCAGATTCAGCTGCAGATTCAGCTGCAGATTCAGCTGCAGATTCAGCTGCAGATTCAGCTGTAGATTCAGCTGCAGATCCAGCTGCAGATCCAGCTGCAGATTCAGCTGCAGATTCAGCTGCAGATTCAGCTGTAGATCCAGCTGTAGATCCAGCTGTAGAAAGCTTTGCTTTTCGGCTCAGCTCTCTCTTCACCACAATGGACCTAGGTTGTTCACTCGTTAACAAAACCCCGAGATACTTAAACTCCTCCACTTGAGGCAGGAACTCCCCTCAAGCCACCCATTTCTGGTCGAGAACCATGGCCTCGGACTTGGAGGAGCTGATCTTCATCTCAGCCGCTTCACACTCGGCTGCGAACCGCCCCAGCGTACGCTGTAGGTCTTGGCTAGAGGCGGCCAGCAGGACCACGTCATCTGCAAAAAGAAGAGACGAAATCCACTGGTCCCCAAACCAGACCCCCTCCGGGCCTTGGCTGCGCCTAGAAATCCTGTCCATAAAAGTTATGAACAGGACCGGTGACAAAGGGCAGCCCCGCCGGAGTCCAACATACAGGTCTTGGTAATGCGGACCAAACACCTGCTCCGGTCTTACAGAGAGGGACTATGTCTCTCGGCAGACCCGGGAACGCCTTGGGCTCTTCCAAGGAGCTGGAGGAGGTGTCTGGGCAGAGGGACGTCTGGGCGTCTCTACTGAGCCTGCTGCCCCCGTGGCCGGGTCCGGATAAGCAGAAGACGTCAAGTACAAGTACGTTTAACTTCTACTTGAGTAAAAATATGTTGAAGTAGTACCATTCTTACCTGAGTACCATGTTTGGGTACTCTGCCCACCTCTGGTAGGGACAGAGGACCATAAACAGTGTCTTGGTATTTTCATTGAGACTCTGCTGCACATAGAACTACAAACTTCTTCTTCTTCAGCAGGAGGAGCCCAGGAGGACTGGAAGGAGGGGAGGCAGGGCAGACAGGAACATCTGGGATTGTGTGAATAAATGGGAGAATTACTTCAGGGTTCAGATGGTCGCATGACCTACCTGGTTGGAGAACTCTGAATCCCAGAGGAGAAGAAGCAGGACCGTGGAGATAAGGATGAATGGTGGTGTTTCTAGTCTTCTCTGCACAGGGCTGGAAACAGAAGAGTGGATCGAGAGTGGATTCTTGGAAGGAGAAGAGCTCTGATGAGTGTAACCTGAGGAGCTCAATGGATCTCCTGATGAGGAAGAGGAGGTAGGTTTGAGATGTGGAAGCATTCCACTAGAACAATGGTAGAAGTGGTAGAAACAGTCCAGAGTAACTCAGGATCTAAGAGAACAAGGTGCTTTGTCCTCCCTGCTCAGCTTTGGGTTGGTCCCTCCTTTAGATCCATGGGTCCACTCTATCATCTTCACCTGTTTACGTCCAATGACATCACCTATGTTTAACTCAGGATCTTTGGAACAGACTCCTCACTCTGTTCTTTTTCTCTGTGACCAATATTCAGCCTCACATCCAGTAGACATATTCCTGTTAGAGAGGTCAGCTTCCTGTTTCGATTCAGATTACCAGGCTTCAGGTTGGCATGGTTACATACCCTACCTTATCATCCATATATGGTCGTTCCTTCCTGTTGAAGAAGGCGTGAATCTAAAGGTCAGGAAGTGGACAGGCTGATTGTATTTCTAGGTCATCTGGATCTGAGTTCCTTCACGTTTACATCCTGGAAATGTTTTATTAAAATTACCACAATTGTCCTGAGGAGGCAGAGAGGTCCTCTTTCACCCTGAAGGGTTCTAAATTATTCAGAACTTCGCTCATCAACATGTCCTGAACCCTCTGTCTGTTAGTGAGTCCGGTTCTCCACAGCAGTGATCTCCAATTCTGGCTCCAAGAGCTGGAGTCCTGCAGGTTTTAGATGTTTTCCTGCTTTGACTGAATGGACCTTAGTAGAACCTGATGGCATGCGGAGGAAGTAACTAAACCATCTAAGTTGGAGCAGATGCAGGTATTAAAGCTGGAGGACTTATGTTGGGGACTGGTGCTTCAGAGGTTCCACATGTTCCAGCTACTGGTGACCTCTGCAGGTGGAGCACACCTCTCACCTGATGACTGCTGGGATAGATCCAGCTTCTCCACCAGCAGGAACTGGGTGAGGTAATTACTGAACCAGTTTGTTCCCTCTGCTGAAGGTCTGAACGCTTTCTTGGCTCAGGCTCTGACTTACAGACAAACCCAGAGAAACCCGACCCAGAAACAGAGTGACTCAGCGGCTGCTTCACATATTTGAGGCTCCACACTTCAAGACGTCGGTCGGTTTGGTCAAAAACATCTGCAGTGGAGCGCTGCCCTGAGTTTGGACTGGAAGGCTGAGCGTGCTGACAGGACTCTCAGGGTTTCATGGATAGAAAGTCTCCGAGGGAAATCCTGTGGATGATAACAGCAGCGGTGCGTTCACTGTCACCCTGTTTCCATCGGGTCCTCAGAGGAAACACTGCAGCATGAAAAATGTCTGCAGACTGAGAACGTTTGGAGGAAATCTGACCACAAACTGGACACAGAACCTCAGAGAGGAAGGCAGCAGCTCGGAGAAATATGAATCCTGTACGCAGATGTGTTCCAGATGTGAGCAGAACACACTGAGGGAAACAGTAGCACCAGCATCCGGTCCACAGTGTTCCTTTTCCCTTTAGGAGAGGTGTCATGGCTGTTTAACAAGCTTCACCTCGACTTCCTCATTTACAGGTCCTTCTGAAAAAATTAGCATATTGTGATAAAGTTCATTATTTTCCATAATGTCATGATGAAAATGTAACATTCATATATTTTAGATTCATTGCACACTAACTGAAATATTTCAGGTCTTTTATTGTCTTAATACGGATGATTGTGGCATACTGCTCATGAAAACCCAAAATTCCTATCTCACAAAATTAGCATATTTCATCCGACCAATAAAAGAAAAGTGTTTTTAATACAAAAAACGTCAACCTTCAAATAATCATGTACAGTTATGCACTCAATACTTGGTCGGGAATCCTTTTGCAGAAATGACTGCTTCAATGCGGCGTGGCATGGAGGCAATCAGCCTGTGGCACTGCTGAGGTCTTATGGAGGCCCAGGATGCTTCAATAGCGGCCTTTAGCTCATCCAGAGTGTTGGGTCTTGAGTCTCTCAACGTTCTCTTCACAATATCCCACAGATTCTCTATGGGGTTCAGGTCAGGAGAGTTGGCAGGCCAATTGAGCACAGTGATACCATGGTCAGTAAACCATTTACCAGTGGTTTTGGCACTGTGAGCAGGTGCCAGGTCGTGCTGAAAAATGAAATCTTCATCTCCATAAAGCTTTTCAGCAGATGGAAGCATGAAGTGCTCCAAAATCTCCTGATAGCTAGCTGCATTGACCCTGCCCTTGATAAAACACAGTGGACCAACACCAGCAGCTGACACGGCACCCCAGACCATCACTGACTGTGGGTACTTGACACTGGACTTCTGGCATTTTGGCATTTCCTTCTCCCCAGTCTTCCTCCAGACTCTGGCACCTTGATTTCCGAATGACATGCAGAATTTGCTTTCATCCGAAAAAAGTACTTTGGACCACTGAGCAACAGTCTAGTGCTGCTTCTCTGTAGCCGAGGTCAGGCGCTTCTGCCGCTGTTTCTGGTTCAAAAGTGGCTTGACCTGGGGAATGCGGCACCTGTAGCCCATTTCCTGCTCATGCCTGTGCACGGTGGCTCTGGATGTTTCTACTCCAGACTCGGTCCACTGCTTCCGCAGGTCCCCCAAGGTCTGGAATCGGCCCTTCTCCACAATCTTCCTCAGGGTCCGGTCACCTCTTCTCGTTGTGCAGCGTTTTCTGCCACACTTTTTCCTTCCCACAGACTTCCCACTGAGGTGCCTTGATACAGCACTCTGGGAACAGCCTATTCGTTCAGAAATGTCTTTCTGTGTCTTACCCTCTTGCTTGAGGGTGTCAATAGTGGCCTTCTGGACAGCAGTCAGGTCGGCAGTCTTACCCATGATTGGGGTTTTGAGTGATGAACCAGGCTGGGAGTTTTAAAGGCCTCAGGAATCTTTTGCAGGTGTTTAGAGTTAACTCGTTGATTCAGATGATTAGGTTCATAGCTCGTTTAGAGACCCTTTTAATGATATGCTAATTTTGTGAGATAGGAATTTTGGGTTTTCATGAGCTGTATGCCAAAATCATCCATATTAAGACAATAAAAGACCTGAAATATTTCAGTTAGTGTGCAATGAATCTAAAATATATGAATGTTAAATTTTAATCATGACATTATGGTAAATAATTAACTTTATCACAATATGCTAATATTTTGAGAAGGACCTGTATTTGAACGAATCCAAACATAAAGCGACTCAAACTGAACCGTTACTCCTGCAGAGAGACCGGAGCAAACATGGTTCCAACAATAATTCTCCTTGTTAGGCAGACATCTGGAGCGGATCATCCAGCTTCGTGTCATTCCTGACTTATTAAGGCTGGAACACAAACAGAACCTCCCTAACAGAACTTTTTATTCCTCCTGCCTCCTCATATTTTAATGATTTAATGCACTTTTAATGTCTAAATCAATATATTTCAGTTTTAATAATAACTCCTGCTGTGTTTCTTAATTGCCTTTTCATGGAGTTCCACAGGGCTGGGAACCAGGACCGATCCTTTTTACATTCAACATTCATTTCTTATAAACAACTTGTTCTTATTACTCAAAAAGCAGAAAGAACTTGTTTGTTTCTGTGTTTCTGGTCAATGTTAGAGTTTTTTTGAATTTATTTTGTGTTTAATAATAATAATAATAATTAATATTAAAGTAAAACAAGTTTTCATTGACTCAAAGAAACCATGGTGGTGGCTTCTTTAGGTTTAACTTTAGGCTCCATCAGGCTGCTGATCTGCTTTATGCTGATATGACAGAAAACGTTCGAGCAGCTTTAGCTCAATGACCCTCCAGCTTGGTCTTCCACACACCTGCTGCTGTAGGCGGCCTGAAGGTCTGAACCTGCTCCACAACAACACAGACATCTGTCCTCTCTCCCAGATGGCCTCGTTCTGTTCTTGCTGCTTGTTCTTGATGCATTATCTGGGCAGAACCTTTTTCTTGTGTGGTGACTGACAACTATTGAGTGATTGGTCAGAAATAAAAGGTTTAGGTAGTTTCTACACTGACAAACGCTGCAGTTGGAGGGACCTGCCAGGACTTCTGCAGTTGAGTTCTTGTTTATGAAATATCCAGACCAGAAGGAACTTTGTTCTTGTAAAAGAAATTTTTTTTCCGTTCTTGCAGAGGATTTACAGGCCTGTACCTGATCTCCAGCTGAGCCAGGCTCTAATTCAGAGCCCTGAAGGACACCTATGCTACTACCCATTTCGTTCTGGTTCTGTGGATGCAGAGTAGACTAGAACCAGAAGACCTGAGTGGTCTGGAAGGTTGATACAACAGCAATAGATCTTTAATGTATTTTAAAGTCTCTTCTCTGAGGTCCAGGGAACCAGTGGAAGGACTTTAGAACTGGGCTGATGTTCTCTAGTTTCTAGGTTCTAATGAGGACCAGGCTGCAGCGTTCTGGATCTGCTGCAGCTGTCTGATGGACCTTTTAGGCAGACGTATGATTCTGCACCAGCAACTTGTCCAGATTATTCTTTGTAACAGTGGTTTGATAGCTGCTGTTTTTAGGGCCTGGAGGAAACTCCTGACAACATGGAGGAGTCCATTATTTTAATCAGATCAGACAGGCAGAACCTTCTTAAAGAAAGCTGTGGGTCAAACATCAAGACAGCAGGAGGAGGAGCTTAGTAGAATTGGGTCATTTTGTCCAGATTTGTTCTGGTTGGACACAGCATTGGTGCTGGACCTGATATTAAGGTCCACACTACGCCTCTGATGTTCTGAATCTTCTAGCATAGCAGGGTTTGGCAGGGTGGAGTTCAGATGCTACAGACACCCGAGGGTTTGTGTGTCTCCATTGATAGAAGAGAGAATTCTGACACCTGGACCTTCAGCTCCAACAGTGAGATCCTGCAGAACTTTTGATCAACACCAGTATGATATTCTAAGACTGTCTGGCTGCTGGGAGACGAAACAGAAACAGCTGGAACCAGTGGCGCTCCCAGAAACCAGTGACTGACTTTGATACTAAATAATAGAAACTATAAGAAACATCAGAGACCACTTATCTGTTGTTTTGTTTTTTACAAATTTCTATTTCAGACGGACTAGAAAAAAACATTTAAAGTTTCACAGCCTGCATGTAGAACCGAGCCTCTAATGGGCCCAGATATTTATTTCTGCTTTTCAGAGCATCAGAATTATCCAGAACATTTTCCAGCATCATGAAAACTACGACATAAACATAAATGGATGATTGATAAACAAGGTTTTAAACAGCATTAACTGTAATTAACTTTAAGATTAATGACCAGTTCACTATAGTGGTGATCGTAGAGTGGTTACTGGTTAAATATGACCTCCAAGTCAATGATCAGGTCAGATGATGTTTTACTGGTTTCTTTAATAAGCAGATTCAGGTACCAGGTCCAGGTGTTTGTGGTTCTACCAAACAGAACACACAAATAAAACACAAATTATGATTCACACTTTTATATAGAATAACATGTAAAGTTCCTCAGAAGTAACTTAAGAACAATATAAATCTAAAACATGACCTACCTCGTTTCGCTTGGTGCTAAACGTCTGCAAACATGTAACCTGAGGGTCTCTTCCAGGTGGAAGCAGCTGCCTGGAGGCAACATGGAGCTAAAATACCACATGGATGCAGGAGGAAATATGCAGATAGACGGTTTGGATCCGTATCATAGCGAACATGTTAGACAGACACCATCAGACTTCCAGATTACAGACTAAATAAATTACTTCAACAGCTGGATCAGAACCAGCTGCAGTGCAGGACGACCTCTCCATTATACAGATTACTGAGCTCACCCTGCTGACCGTGTTATACATGTTACTGGGCCCACAGCTCAGACGCAAATGATTTAAAGAGGAACTGAACCCCTTTAATTTGGGCTGTCCGGGTGCTATCTTTATGTTACTTTGCATTTTTTTTTGCATTTTCATGTTAATTTGTTTAATTCTGCAATATTTGTCCTAAAACCGTGTTAGTGCTGCCCTCTGTGGGTTGAACGGCAGTTACTGCAGTTGAATTTTCCTTCATGCACGTGCATGTGCATGTGCATGTGCATGTGCATGTGCATGTGCATGGACTCGTGCACCTTGACTTAGTTTGCATGAGGAAGGAGGGGTTTCCAGTGTTTTCCATTGGTACGAGTGGGAACCAGCAGTGGTGGAGAGAGAAACTGGATTTGATCAGGAAAGAACATTTGTGTGACGTCACATTTAAAAAATCATTTGGGTCATTTTCAGCATCAGCACCTTCAGGTGGAATCAACCTTTACATGTTGGAGATGAAACGACATTAAGACCTGAGACTAAAACTCTGTCACTGACACCAACCACTGGGTGGTTCCTGTTACACAGGAAGTTCTGAAGCTAAAACTGTCGCTCTGCTCTTCAGACGGGTCTTTATTTATGGTTCTGAAACGATGAAGCCTCCGTCTGTCTCTGTGCTGCTCGGTGAGTCCACAACCTCATCTCTGTGTTATGTTCTGCAGCTGCAGCTAGCTGGGGGTTCTTATATCTGAACACGTCCTACAGCACCAGGGAGGTTCTAAACAGGGTTCTAAGCTCTACTTCATGACCTTATGTTGCAGGTGTAGCTGTGCTGCTGCTGATTGGACTGGTGCTTCTAACAGGTGAGTTTAGAAAGGTGACATCATTGATGTTCTTCTAGGAACGCTAAACCTTTCCCTCTGTTTGCTCCAGGGATCTCCTACCTTCCTCCATTTCCTCTGACTGGACTCCATTTCCACCTGATGATCTTCTTGCTATACTTTTTCTCCACCATCCTGCTGTTGACCATCACTGATGGAGCAGAACCAGGTAAACACTAACACCCATATGTGTGACGCGCGGCTCAAATGGAGTAGGTCCAGTATGTTCTAGCTGAACAATGTAGAAGATTAGAATTCCCTGTTTGAGAACCAGAAGAAGTCTGAAGATGCATTTGTGACCTTCTGGGTGTTAAAAGTCCAGCTGGACAGGAACGGGTTATCCGGACTTTAAAATGCAGGGTTCTGATGGAGCAGACTGGTTCAACATATCCTCCATGAGATGATTCTGAAGGAGGAGCTCCTTCATACTGAACAAAGACAGAAGAATCAGCCAGAATGTAGATGGTCTCTGCAGGGTCTTGGTGAGGTCTTCCTGGGTGTTTGTAGAGCAGAGTGGGTTCCCTGTAACACCAAGAAAAGTTAAAGTCTTGGTGGTTCATCAAGGTGGTTGGAGCCAGTTTATGACGTAGACCGTTGGTTTCAGTGTTGCTGGGTCACATCAGCAGCTTTGGGTTTTTGGTCCAGCAGTGCAGCATCCAAGAACGACAACAGAACCTGAACTGCAGCTTCTGGTTGCTTCTCTGTAAACCTGCAGGAAGGTTCTTTCTGACGAGGTTCAAAGAGTTTAATTAGCTGGCTGACACGCTGAACTGGAGGAGCTTCATCACATGGTTGCAGGTGTGGACCTCCAAGGACCTCCAGGAGTAGCAGCGTCTGGACTCCCTTCAGTTAGTCCAGGAAGGTTCTAGAGGTTCATACGGGTCATTAGAGCTCAGAGTGAAGTGGCCTAGTATTGATCTGTTCCTTATCCTCCCTGCAGGGAATCCAGTGATTGTCACCATGGAGATATCAGAGGAGATCAGAGGAGATCAGGAACCAGCTGAAGACTATGATGATGTTGGTGCTTGTGTCATCACTCTGCACCGGTTCTAATTCCTGGACAGAGCTGCTTCAGCTTCCAGAACTGCAACTGCATCATTAGATGGAACAACAGAAGACAAGAAACATGCAGGTCCAAACCCAAAGTTCTGCAGAAGAAAACGTGCAATCTAAGTAGAAAACAAAGATTTGGAAGTGAAGTATAAGAACCTTAGTTCACCCTGTGGTCCAGTAGAATCATGTCTGCTGTGAGCGATCCTTGCTTTCATCTGAACGTTGAGAATCATGACTGGGAACACGAATAAAATGAATAATAAATCAAATAAAAAGATCTCCTTTCTGACATCATGAAGACAAAACATGTCTGATCAGCTTCCTCCATCCATCATGGATCTGAGGCTGCAGAACCTTCCAGAAAAGCTGCTTCAGAGCAGTTTTTTCTCTTGTAATGTTCCAAACCTTCTACCAACATCTAAGACGGTTCTGTCTTTAGAACCTCGTTATTCAGGACGATGACTTTCTCTACTGCACATCTTGGATCTTCAGGGTCTCAGGAAACCTCTTTGGTACCAAATGATCATCAGAACCTCCTACAGGAATGCAGAGCAGTGAGATTATTTGTTTCCTTGCAGATTTCTTCTGTTTTTCTTTGTCCTTAAATGTTTCAGGTGATCCAACCTGAGTGAAGAGAAATCCACCTGGTTCCTGTTAAATCACACTAACTGGGATCAACCACAGGACCAGTTCTGTACCGTTAAAACCAGCAGATAGCTGAGGGCCCGTAGCCAGGGTGGAGCCACCGAGGGAAGCTCACTGAATAGGTTCTGATCCAGTTTAGCTTTCTGAGTTATCAACAACATAAGCTTAATCTAAACCTTCAACTGGTAACTTCGACCCATTCCCTACCAGTTCCCGGTACCGAGGGAAGAATTTAACCTTTAATTTCTGCGTTCATCACTGTGAGTCCCCTCAGTTGATCACAGACGTGTGGCATCTACAGAAACATCAGAACCTGGGCTAAAACCATTTCTATAAACACAGCCAGAACCAAAAGCAGCTGATTTAGAAAGTAAACAAACTTAACACTGTACTGGGTCTCAGCTGTTCTCCACATGGGTTCTACACAGAACTAGCATGTGTCAGCATATTTCTCCTATTTTAGCTTCCCTTCATTGGCTCCCTGTTAAATCCAGAATAGAATTTAAAATTCTCCTCCTCACATATAAAGCCCTTAATGATCTAGCTCCATCATACATCAGAGATCTGATTGGTCCATATGTTCCTAACAGAGCACTTTGTTCTCAGACTGCAGGTTTACTGGTGGTTCCTAGAGTCTCTAGAAGTAGAATGGGAGGCAGATCCTTTAGTTATCAGGCTCCTCTCCTGTGGAACCAGCTCCCAGTTTTAGTCCATGAGGCAGACACCCTGTCTACTTTTAAGGCTAGGCTTAAAACTTTCCTTTTTGATAAAGCTTATAGTTAGAGTGGCTTAGTTTATCCTGAACTATCTCTGTAGTTATGCTGCTATAGGCTTAGGCTGCTGGAGGACATAATGACCACTTTCACCCTCTTCTCTACATTCTCATACTACTCTCCAATTTTGCATTATTTGCTGTTATTTCAGCTTTTAACTTTATATTCTCTCTTTTCTCTTCCTAGAAGCTACACCTGGCCTGGCTCTGTGTCTACCTGTGACAGCTTTCTGGAGAGGGGAATCGTCCAAGCTTCTGCTGGCAACAACTTAATGCTCACCTTCTACAGATGATCCACATAGCTCTGTCTTTTAGTGTTTAACCCTTTCTCTCTCCTAGACATGGCTACTGACTGAGCTTCTACTGTAACTAACTCTATGTGCTCTCTTTCAGACTCTAACCTTGAAAACTGGATCAGAGTTTATCTGTTCTTTCTTTCTAGATGAAACGACTAAAGGAGCTACATCCATTAACATTTACTTTTCCTTCCCATAGAAAGTACTCCTGGATCAGTGCTTCTTTGTTCTCCTTGTGTCTCTGCTCTGTTCTCTCAAACCTCCAGTCGGTCGTGGCAGATGGTCGCTCACACTGAGCCTGGTTCTGGTTCTGCTGGAGGTTTCTTCCTGTTAAAAGGGAGTTTTTCCTCTCCACTGTCGCTACATGCATGCTCAGTATGAGGGATTGCTGCAAAGTCAACACCAGTGACTGTCCACTGTCTCTACATGCTCATCCAGGAGGAGTGAATGCTGCAAGTCACTGACTGGATGCAATCTGCTGGGTTTCCTTATGGTGCGTTCACACTGAACGCGGATTCTGCGAAAGGAGTGGCCGATTTACATGTTATCCCGATGTAGCGGCGCGTTCAGGAGCGGAGCGGCGCGGCGCGGTGCGAAGGAGACGAAGGACGCGGTGCGGAAGGCGCGCCGAGCGAAGCGAGAGTGATGGACGAGTTGAAAAATCAGAACTTTTTCCTAAATTCGCGTCGCGTCAACCAATCAGGGAGTGGATGTGGCTGTGACGTAGGGTGAAAGACCGCAGCGGAGAAGAAGCGGTTGTCAGTGAAGATGGAGGACCAGATCATAGTGGCGGTGTGCGGCAAGCCAGAGTTGTATGACTCAACTAATTACTTTTACCGAGACAAGTACAGAAAGGACCTGGTTATGTTTAGGCACAAATATCTTATATTTAGGAGATGTGGACATTAAAAATCGGCTGTTTTTTCATTTACTCACTGAAGACAGCTGGACAGGCATGCAGCAGCGGGGATACAGCGCCGGTAGTTGGTGTCCCGGAGGCCGATTCATCTCCCAACGCGGGACAGCAGATCTTCAAACTGGATCCTGGATAGACGGAAGTACCGCTGAAATCGACCGTCATCCAGACGCAACTCCTGGAGTAGGTGGTGGTACTCTCCGAACTGTTCCCGTCCCTGAAGAATCTGGTGAACCCAGGGACGTTGACGATGTTTTTTGGCTCTCCACAGGTAAAACACCTTAATTATCCGGGAAATCCATGTCCGCCATGTTCAGTTGAAACCAGCAAGCAGCAGATGGAAGCTCCTCCTATTTGATGACACGACGAAGCGTTGCCGCTTGTTGCCAAATGGCAACGCGGAGTTCACGTGGAAAATCAAGCGGGCAAAAGCACACAAATGAGGCGAAATATTCGCGGAATCCGCGTTTGGTGTGAACGAACCATTAGACAGAAAATCCTTTCATCCAATTTGAATAAATAACTGAATCTGACTGAACTGTTCAATGGTTACGATTAATTGGAATGTATGAACCTGACTGTTGTGAAGAACCTTGAGACGACATGTGTTGTGAATTGGCTTCGCCCCTGCTTCGCTCAGCGCGCCATCCACACCGTGTCCTTCGTCTCCTTCGCACCGCCTCACGCCGCTCCGCTCCTGAACGCGCCTCTACATAGGGATAACATGTAAATCAGCTGCTCCTATCGCAGAATCCGCATTCGGTGTGAACGCACCATTAAGCAGTGAGGCAGGAACCATCATTTACCAGCACAGGCTGAACTGGGAGGAGTGGAAGGCCTGGAGGAAGGCGGGGTGTGAAACACCTCATTTGCATTTAAAGAGACGGCAGCAAAACAAAAAGGAAGCTTAAAAAATGAGTAAAATGAAGGAGCTAGAATAACGACAAATTCAAACCAAAGCATTGCAGTTCCACTTCATCCAGAAAATCTTAATGTGCAGAACTCTGTAACCTTGACAGAACCGCACTGACCAACAGAAACGGGCCACACGAAGTTTTCTGGAAAACACACATCCTGTCAGTGTCCATTTGTCTTTATCTTGGTTCTCCCAGTGGTTCTTGGTTCTGCCGCGCCCTCTATGTTGATGGGCCGAACCATCTTCAGCTCAGAAGATCAGAGGATGGGAAGAACAAGGAGAGACACATTATGGCTCTGAGAGACAGAACCATGCTACTGGGAGATTCTACAGAACATTAACTGGTTTTAATGGTTCCATATACTGGGAAACACCTGACACTACTATAGAACTTTGAATTAGGCCAGAATTTTATTTCCTACCAGAAGATTAAAGTTTGTTTCCTGATTAAAGGAGATTTCTGTTCCTCCAGAAGGTCAGATGAAGGTTCCTGGTTTTCACAATAATAGTCTTTAAATCTATTCCTGGTGAAAACTGGATCAGAAACATGTCCAAACTGGGCAGATGGGTTCTGATATGTAGCATTTGTGCTTCTTTCCTTTTCCAGTAGAACCAGTTTGTCTGCTGTTCTGAGGAATGTGGGTTTGGGTCACATCCTTCCTGGATAAATCCCAGTGAGTCTGCAGGAAGAGCAGCTTCTGACCTCGGCTGTCCTCAGTAACATGAAGCAGCGTCAGTCTGGCAGCATTAAAGCCCGTTATTTATTAAAATAGGTCCTGAACACGGAGTCCAAACTTTCTGCACGGCGGGCCAGAACCACCAAGCTAAAGACTCCAGGAACCATATTTTTACTGTAAAATCTTTTCTTTTTTCCTGTTCAGCAATAAATTAAACATGAAATATTTTCATAAAACAAAGTAGAAAAGAACAAACTGTTGCAGGTCCAGAAAGGAGAGGAGTCCAGGTTCCTGACTTTTTCTGATTTCTTGGTCTGTCAGGATCTGTCTAGGTCGGGTTTTTGTTTGTCTGCTTTCTGTTCATCCAGGTTCTTCGTTCAGTTCATGTTTATTAGATTCCTTCTATTTAACTTGGTTTCTTCGTGTGTTAGATGTGTTTCGTTTCCTTATGGATCTGGTTCCCCTGTGTTAATCTCATTGTGTACTTGCTTCAGTTCATCTAGATGTGTTCTGGTTTCTCCCAGATCATTGGTGTTCATTAGTCTCTCTCCCTCAGTTCTCCTACATCTCTGGTCACCAGCTGTTTCATATCCCTGATTAGTTCCTCTCTGAGTTCATTGGTTCGTACTCCACTTCCTTCAGTATTTAAGCTCTCTGGTATTGGCTACCCTGATGTTACCCAGTCTGTGTTTCCAGTCCAGGATCTACCCAGTAAGCCTGAATTTATTCATCTATTAAACTAACCATCATTCCTCACCTTGTCTGCATTTTGGTCCTATACTCCACCTCCTTGACATGGTCTAGAAAATGTTTCTAGTTTATTAACAAGAAATTTCTCCTGGAACCCTTCCTGTACTTACCCAAGGTTGACGGACTGGTCCGGTCCAAGTCTGTTTATGAGTCAAACGTGGCAGGAAGAATTTTTCTTGACTCGTATGATATTAAAATGAAACATAACTAAAAACTTAAAAATACTTGGTGTTGTACCGAACCAAAATATATATTTTCCATTTAAGAAAATATATATTTATGAGTGAAAATCTCATCCAATGAATTATAAAAAGTGTCCTTCTGCTGGAAGCCAAGTTTGGACCGTTTTTGAATGCAATCTGGGGCCACACAGAATTATTCCAAGGGCCACAAACGACCCATGGACCACACTTTGAACGCCCCTGTCTTACAGGAGAATTCACAGAAGAGACCAAATATAAGTTCAGACAATTATTACAACTGTGAATAAATATAAACTGAGTTACCAATAAAAGGTCAAACGTGGAGGCAAGCTTGCGATGCTAACTCACACACACCGGTTCTGAAAACACACCGGTTCTGAAAGGCCCCAAAGGCTGCAGCACCACTAAGATGGAGGCACCACACCACGAAGACCAAGGAGCTCTTCAAACAAGTCAGGGACAAAGTTGTTGAGAAGAACAAGTCAGGGTGGAGTTATAAAAAACATCCAGATATTTGATGATCCTCTGGAGCTCCATTAAATCCATCGTCTTCACATGGAAATCACATGGTTCCACAACAAACCTGCCAAGAGCGCGCCGCCCACCAGAACTCACAAACCGGGCAGAGAGGGCATTAATCAGAGAGGCAGCACAGAGACCAAGGGTAGCCCTGGAGGAGCTGCAGAGTTCCCCAGCAGAGACTGGAGTATCTTTCCATAGGACCACAGTAAGCCTCCATAGAGCTGGGCTTTAACGAAGAGCATTCATTCATTCATTTATTCAGAAAAAAAGTCATTACTGAGTGTTAAAAATAAGAAGGCATGTTTTGAGTTTGCCAAAAGGCACGTTGGTGACTCCACAATGAATGGGGGAAGGTCCTCT
Source organism: Girardinichthys multiradiatus (assembly GCF_021462225.1). NCBI lineage: Eukaryota > Metazoa > Chordata > Actinopteri > Cyprinodontiformes > Goodeidae > Girardinichthys > Girardinichthys multiradiatus. The sequence continues at coordinate 50,412 of NW_025917697.1, read as the reverse complement.
GGTCAGATGAGACTAAAATTAAACTTTTCAGCCACCAAGGAGAACGTGATGTCTGGCCAAACCCAACACATCCCATCACCCAGGAACTCCATCCCTACAGTGAAACATGGTGGTGGCAGAATCATGCTGCGGGGATGTTCTTAGGAAACAGGGACTGGGAAACTGGTATAAGTTGAGAGGAAGATGGATGGAGTTAAACCTGTCAGTCTGCCTATGATCTGAGACTGGGATGGAGGTTCACCTTCCAGCAGGAAAATGACCCGGAGAACTGCTAAAGCAACACTACAGTGGTTTAACGGGAGACATTTAAGGGCCTAGTCAAAGTCAAAGTCCAGAATCCAATAGAGAATCTGTTGTTAAAAGTGAAACCATCCAACATGGAGGAGATGGAGCAGTTTAGCCTCGAGTGATC
>NW_025917697.1:0-45000 GCF_021462225.1 Girardinichthys multiradiatus | reverse complement strand
AGTCTCCAACCATCATCAGAGATCAATGCTGAGCAGATCGTGAAGCTTGGTTCTGGTTCTGCAGCTGTTCATCATCTTTAATTGAGCGTGAAACGAGCTGCTCACTGTTAATGTTTGCATTAATGTGTGTGTGTGTGCGTGTTTGTGCGTGTGTGTGTGTGCGTGTGTGTGTGTGTGTGTGTGTGTGTGTGCGTGTGTGTGTGTGTGTGTGTGTGTGTGTGTGTGTGTGTGTGTGGTGTGTGTGTGTGTGTGTGTGTGTGGTGTGTGTGGTTTGTTGGACTAATATTATTTTAAACTCCTGACCGACTGCTGAAAGCTGCAGTTAATGCCTGCAGACACACACACACACACGCACACACACACGCACGCACGCACACACACACACACACACACACACACACACACACACACACGCACGCACACACAAACACACACACACACACACACACACCTCTGTTCAGACGTCTGGGCTGGGAGGAGATGGTGGATAAATCAAACACTCCCAGTGCAGCTCTGTGGTCTGTCAGGAGGAATCTGATTGGCTGATGATGATGTCACAGAATTTGAATTGAAACCAGATCTCAGAGAATCAGGAAAGTCTGACCTGAAAACCCTCAGGGTTGGTTTGAAAGGTTCTGAAACGGTCCGAAGCAGAGTTCTGCAGCAGAAAAGCGGTTCTGGTCACAGATAACTGTAACAGAGAGTCCAGTCTGTAGCATCAACTGCAATTCTGATCAGATTCTTTACGCTCTAACTTTCTGTTCTCCCTGAGTGAACGCAGCAGTTACTGGACTAACTCTAACCCATCAGGTTCTGTTTCTGATGACCCATACAGAACATTTCTGCAGTATAAATTCACATCAAGGTCCATTTGAAACACAAACCTCTGAGTATTTTATTAGGATTTTAGAGGGCAGAACCACTAGAAGTGGACCAGAACTGTGAAGTGGGACACAGATATGCTGTAGAAATAAAAATCTGAAAAGTATTTACACCCTGATAAATGTAAAGTTTTTGCTTTTTGTCCGACTTGAATGTTTCCGATCATCAACAAACTTTGATTTCAGACAAAGAAAACCTGAATAAATATAAAAACCTGTTTTCAGATGTTCATTTCCTTTATTAGGGGGAAACTCTATCTAAACCAACCTGTCTCTATGTGAGAAAGTAAGCACACCCTAAACCCAGTCCCTGTTGTTCCTCCCTCTGCAGCAGCACCAGCTGCCATGATGTGGTTCTGATAACTGGTACTGAGTCTCTGACCCACTCTGCTTGGCTGAATTGTTTTAGTTCAGACCAGTGGAAGGTTTTTCAGCATGAACAGCCTGTTTAAGGTCATGCCACAGCATTACACTTTGACTAGGCCACTCCAATACCTTCAATTTGTTTTTTGAAACCATTCAAAGGTGGACTGGGTGTTCTTTGGATCTTTGTCCTGCTGCATAATCTGAGTGACCCACAAACTGATGGTGAGACATTCATCTTCAGGATTTATGGATCCATCAATTACAGCAAGTTCATGAGAGATTCTGACGGCTCAGAGGGTTCTGATGGTGGGACACCAGGAGGAACCCAGAGTCTGAGGAGAAAACTTGGAAATCTGATCAGAGAAAGCTGATGATCCCAGTTTCCTCAAAGCACAGCTGACCGGGCTGCACAGAACTGTTCTGGTTACTGAGACCGGTTCTCTGCACATGCAGCAGAATCAAACCAGCCTAAATACAGAACCGGAGGTCTGGGTGTGACCAGGAACAAGGAGAGAACACTCTGCGGTCCAGACTGAAACCAGAAACAGCAGAGAGATCCAGAAACATCAATTTAAGAACACAAAGTTAACCTTTGAACTCTGAGCTGCTGCTGAACTCTTCAGCACACAAACTCACTTTATCCTGACAGGAACTTCCTGTTGCACACACACTCACACACACACTCACACACACACACACTCACACACACACACACACAGTCACACACACACTCACACACACACTCACACACTCACACACACACACACACACACACACACACTCACACACACACAGTCACACACACACTCACACACACACTCACACACTCACACTCACACACACACTCACACACTCACACACACACTCACACACTCACACACACACACACTCACACACACACTCACACACTCACACACACACTCACACACACACTCACACACACACTCACACACACACACACACACACTCACACACACACACACACACGCAGTCACACACCAGGGTGAAGAGGGGGCAGATATTTTCTAAGGGTCGCCTGGTACAGACTGCAGATAATGACCCAAAAATTACTGTCAGCTACAGTCTGACTGTGTGTGTGTGTGTGACTGCGTGTGTGTGTGTGTTCTTGTACTTGTTGTTGAGCGAGAACCATTTTTCGTATTTTTATCGCAAAGTGAGGACATTTTCTTGGTCCTCACTTTTCCAAATTCCGTTCTTGGGACAGAGGTTAGGTTTAGGACTAGGGTATAAATTGAGTTATTGTTAGGGTCAGGGGTAGGTATTACCTGGTTAGGGTTAGGGTTAGAGTGAGTGTTAGGGTTAAGTATTAACTGGTTAGGGTTAAGTATTAACTGGTTAGGGTTAGGTATTAACTGGTTAGGGTTAGGTATTAACTGGTTAGGGTTAGGGTTAGAGTGAGTGTTAGGGTTAAGTATTAACTGGTTAGGGTTAGGTATTAACTGGTTAGGGTTAGGTATTAACTGGTTAGGGTTAGGGTTAGAGTGAGTGTTAGGGTTAAGTATTAACTGGTTAGGGTTAGGGTTTGGCACTAAAAATCAAGGAAAATGAATGGAAGTAAATGGAAGTAAATGAAAAGTCCTCATAAAGATAGTAAAACACTGATGTGTGTGTGTGTGTTTTGGTGAAAGCAGAAAATAATTTATCATAATCGCTTATCAATAGGTGTGTGTGTCCTCAAGGATGCTCATCTTTCACACACACACACACAGTGTGTTGTAAAAATATTCCCACCCTCCTTGTACCGGTCCACATTTGATCCCATTAAGACCACAGACCTCCATGTGTGAGAATAAATGTCTGGAGGTTTTACGATTTACAACAGAAATCTGAAAAGTGTGGAGTCCATTTGTATTTTTCCACCTTCAGTCTGGAAACCTGAATAAAGTCAAGTCCAACTAATTGCCCAGAATCTCAGCTGTTCTGTTTCTGGCCTGAGGGGTTCCTGAGAGAACATCAGAGAACAACCAGCATCATGGAGACCAAGGAACCCAGCAGACTCGTCAGGGAGAAAGTTCTGGATCAGTTTAAAGCAGGGTTAGGTTCTACAACAACATCCTTACTTAGAACATCTCCCAGAGAGAATGGACCAACAGCAGACCTGCCAATACATGGATGTCCACCTAAACTGACAGGCTGGGCAAAGAGAGAATTAATTAGAGAAGCAGCCAAGAGGTCCATGGTAACTCTGGAGGAGCTGCAGAGATCCACACCTCAGGTGGGAGATTATGTCCCCAGGACAGCTGTTAGTTTTGGGCTCTACGAATGTGGCCTTTATGGAAGCGTGGCAAGAAAACCCATTGAAAACTATTTTTGAAACAAAACCACAAGAAGTCCTGTTCTGTTTTAGCTTACAAGCTAAATGCTATGTATGAAGGTCAGCCGGAACGCACGGTAGTGGCAGCATCATGCTGTGGGAATGCTTTTCTTCAGCAGGCAGAGGGAAGCTGGTCAGGGTTGATGGGAAGATGGATGGAGATAAATCCAGGGGAATCCTGGAGTAAAACTTGTTAGAGGCTGCAGAAGACCTGAGACTAGGGTGGAAGTTCACCTTCCAGCAGGACCACCACCCTGAACATACAGGTAGAGATACAATGGATGGTTTAGGTCAGAGCAGATTCATGTGTTAGAATGGCCTAGTCAAAGTCCAGATCTAAATCCAACTGAGAATCTGTGGCAGAATTTAAAAACTGTTGTTGGGGTCATCCATTTTGGTTGGACAGACCGACTAGGCTGCACAGTTGAACATGTGCAGCTCAACAGACGTCACAGCTCTGACGTCACCCAGGATTATAAAACCCGTAAGAAATTAAGCCACTTCCAGCGTGTCCCACAGGACGACGCAACGGAGGCGCATATCTGGAGAGACAAAAGCTCGCAGGCGAACTTTTGCTCCACACGGCCATTCCTGGAAGAGCTTGAAAGCTGGAAATCTGTCTGATACAAAAAGGTCAGAAGATTCATAACTGATCAAAGACCCTGCTGCCGACACCTGGTGCAGGTGAAAACCCCACAGAGGTTTTATTTCCAAGGAGATGAGTTTTCTCCTTGTTGATTCAGTCGACTAAATGGTTCTTCATATTTTCCCCTCCTGGATGGATAAGAAGTTTTTTTTCTTGAGTTGATCACGGACGCGTGATTCCCCCACCTCCTCGTTTTTCTTCAGACCTGATCCTCAACTGGTGGAGAGAAGAAATCAAGAACAAAGTAATTTGGTTCTTTTCATATTAAACCAGATAGGTGCATTTAGAGGTCTGGGCAGGATGAGTCAGTTAAGGTGATTTAGGATCACCTGTAGTTAATCTCAGGTATTAACTTGTTGCATCTACTGATTGAATTATATTATGCTGAGCGTTTGATTTGCTGTGCAGCTGAATCACGGAGCACGGATGCGATCAGCAAGGTGCGTGTCCATGTTTTGTCCGGCTGATCCCAAATCAGGAATTAGAAGTTGGACTTTTAAACTTTTCCATCCAAAACAACTGCGGTCCGGACCTCTCCTTTGTTCCAGTTTTATTGCTGGAGTTTTTCCACTGAGTTCCCGCCTCAGAGTTTATGACTCTTTGTTCCAGATTTGGGGCGATCAGCTGATAGTGGCTAAAGGGGCGTGGCCTCACCGTTTTACCAGCTGATCGCTGCGATCAAGACATCAGAACCCCAGGAGGACTTCTCTTTCCATTTAACCTAAATTACACATTTTGTCCATAAAACTACTTGTTTGATCTTCATAGACTTCATAGAGCTTCAGATGTGGATCTTCTGAGGAAGAATGAGCAGACCTTCAGTCTCCCCAAAAGACCTGCAGCTGGACCTGCAGCCAGAGGAGGTTCTACAGAGTTCTGACTCAGAGGGGCTGAATATGAATGCACACCACACTAACGAAAGTTGAACCCCCTCTGTGCTGGTCCGGCCCAGAAAGTCCCAGTAAACTGGAACAGAACAATGTTCCGGTCCAGTCATGTTTCAGTTCAGTGATTGTCTCTATTTAACCCATTGATGTTCTGTCAGACTTCTGTCAGCAGGAGACGTCTTCATGTAGATGTCCTCATGATCAGGACTCCATGCTGCTCCTCTGATGAATCCAGTCTCTGTCCTGAAGTAACATCTCTATCTCCAGCGTCTGGGAGCTCAGCGAGACAGAAAGCTTTGATTGATTCGCCACATGTTGACAATTCAAATGCCAGCAGGAAGAGGTTCAGGATCTGTTTTCTTCCACTACATCATGTTAAATGACAGAAGGTCCAGAGTGATGTGGAAGTAGGTCCCAGCATGCTGTCTTCTTCTCGCTGTATGAAGATGTGATGACTGTCCTGGATGGTCCAGCAGCTTGTATCAGACTGGTTCCTCTGAGACAGAAAAGTCCTCTCAGGTTTTTAATATGATCACATATAGGATAATTATCAGCCTGAATAAAGTTCCTACAGAAGATAACATGATGTTTGCTCCAGAGAACATGAGGAACAAACCCGGCAGATGTTTCTGTGGTTTTTATTGCAGGACGTCTGGTTTCATTTTCTCTCTGAACCTGTTGGAGGATCTCAAGGTTCAAACCAGCCTCCAAACATGATGTTTACTGGTTTAGCTGGGAGCTGTGGGAACAGAGATCCAGGATAAGATAGTCAGAACTAATGGATGAATTCTGACCCGAGAGCTCGTCTGCAGAGACTCTGACGGACACTTTATCATATGTGTGTGTGTGTGTGTGTGTGTGTGTAAGCAGGCTGGTTGAGATAAGGGAGACTGATGACTCTTCTTCTCTCACAGCAGGTCAACAGGTCAAACACCAACGAAGAAGAACCTTAAACACCAACACAATCAGATCAGCCATCAGCAAACATCCCCTGTGATGGATCATCTATAACACCATCTGCTCCTCACAAGAACCCTGCTGACCCCAGAGAGACAGAGGTCACCTGAGGTCACAGGGAGGAGTGAGGAAGAGTGTGAGGGCTAGGAGAGACAAGCCTAGGAGGGTAGGAGGCTAGGAGAGTAGGACACTAGAAGACGAGGAGGAGGGTAGGAGATGGTGGGAGGAAAAAAGCAGATGAGGAAGTTAATGAGAAGGAAGATTAGGATTGAGGACATGAGTTAGACCATCAGGGTAGATGTTGAGATCAGAACAGAAGGAACCTGAGGTGATCTCCTTGATGTCTTTATGTGATAACGTGAGCTCCTCAGACCAGACCAGACTCCTGTTGTTCACAGAGAACTGAGCTCCATGGTTGTCCAGATATAGAACAAATAAATATTCGCTTGTTTTTATGTGAGCTAAACAGGGAATGGAATGGGTTTGGGCTCAGGGTGTTGGACTGGTTCCTTACTTATTATAAAGGTGCAGAACTCTGTTGGTTACTGATAAATCAGCTGGTTAATGAGGTGGAACCTCAGTGAGAAAATCACTCTGAGACAGAAACCATCAGTGGTTCTGATTCACATCAGATTAGGACCAAACCAACTTTAGAACATCTGATTCAGACTGTAGATCCAGAACACAACACACAGCTCTGCTCAGAAAGAGGATAGATGTAAAACACATAGAGAGAGGAAGGACTGGAGACCAGAGTCTTCATGCTGGGTCTGGGTGAAGGTTGCTTCATGCAGTGTCCTTTTGGAGTTCAGGTGGAGCTGATGAAGCTTTCAGCTGCAGGAAGACCACCCACTCCTCCAAAGTGGTGCATGACATTTAAAACCAATGGAAGTTGAAATCAAACTCAAGAAGAAGACAGGACATATTTGTCAGCCATGTAACCCTGCTGCCCCCTGCTGGACGGAGACAGACCTGCTCCATCATGTCCTGCACAGACTGGACTCACAGAGTTCTGTTTATTCTGACCCAGCTGCTCTTTCCAACTTTCAAACAGATACTTGTGTAGGCAGCATGGGCTTAGTTGCCTTGCTCAACAGCACATTGAGAAGTGGTGGGATAGGAAGCTGGAATCTAACCCAAAATGTTCTGGTTGCTCACTTTGTGTGTGGGCGGACTTTCATCTCTGGTTCTCTGTTTCACACCAGAAACCAGAAACCAGACCACCTTCAGGGAAGAAAACCGCTAAATAAGGAGAAAAACACTGAATATACATGATTTACATGTTTAGGAGTTTTTAATTAGTTTTATATTTTATTAAATCTCAGCTGCTTTGTCTGACGTTCCTTTATCACCCGACCTCTGATCCAAACTCCTTTACTGGGCCTCAGAGGCCTGTTTGAGTCTGATGATGAAGGCAGATGTGATTGGACCAACATAGACTCATTTATCAGCTGACTTTAACCATAAAATCTGCATATGAACACGACCAAAACAAAAACAGCAAACATTATAACGGTTAAATCTTCTTTATTTATTCCCCTGCAACAAGTTTAAACCAAAGAAGACAAAACTGATCATATTTCAGAAATTAAAATATCCTCCAAAGATAAAAGTAGGAATATACAGGTCCTTCTCAAAATATTAGCATATTGTGATAAAGTTCATTATTTTCCATAATGTCATGATGAAAATTTAACATTCATATATTTTAGATTCATTGCACACTAACTGAAATATTTCAGGTCTTTTATTGTCTTAATACGGATGATTTTGGCATACAGCTCATGAAAACCCAAAATTCCTATCTCACAAAATTAGCATATCATTAAAAGGGTCTCTAAACGAGCTATGAACCAAATCATCTGAATCAACGAGTTAACTCTAAACACCTGCAAAAGATTCCTGAGGCCTTTAAAACTCCCAGCCTGGTTCATCACTCAAAACCCCAATCATGGGTAAGACTGCCGACCTGACTGCTGTCCAGAAGGCCACTATTGACACCCTCAAGCAAGAGGGTAAGACACAGAAAGACATTTCTGAACGAATAGGCTGTTCCCAGAGTGCTGTATCAAGGCACCTCAGTGGGAAGTCTGTGGGAAGGAAAAAGTGTGGCAGAAAACGCTGCACAACGAGAAGAGGTGACCGGACCCTGAGGAAGATTGTGGAGAAGGGCCGATTCCAGACCTTGGGGGACCTGAAGAAGCAGTGGACTGAGTCTGGAGTAGAAACATCCAGAGCCACCGTGCACAGGCGTGTGCAGGAAATGGGCTACAGGTGCCGCATTCCCCAGGTCAAGCCACTTTTGAACCAGAAACAGCGGCAGAAGCACCTGACCTGGGCTACAGAGAAGCAGCACTGGACTGTTGCTCAGTGGTCCAAAGTACTTTTTTTGGATGAAAGCAAATTCTGCATGTCATTCAGAAATCAAGGTGCCAGAGTCTGGAGGAAGACTGGGGAGAAGGAAATGCCAAAATGCCAGAAGTCCAGTGTCAAGTACCCACAGTCAGTGATGGTCTGGGGTGCCGTGTCAGCTGCTGGTGTTGGTCCACTGTGTTTTATCAAGGGCAGGGTCAATGCAGCTAGCTATCAGGAGATTTTGGAGCACTTCATGCTTCCATCTGCTGAAAAGCTTTATGGAGATGAAGATTTCATTTTTCAGCACGACCTGGCACCTGCTCACAGTGCCAAAACCACTGGTAAATGGTTTACTGACCATGGTATCACTGTGCTCAATTGGCCTGCCAACTCTCCTGACCTGAACCCCATAGAGAATCTGTGGGATATTGTGAAGAGAACGTTGAGAGACTCAAGACCCAACACTCTGGATGAGCTAAAGGCCGCTATCGAAGCATCCTGGGCCTCCATAAGACCTCAGCAGTGCCACAGGTTGATTGCCTCCATGCCACGCCGCATTGAAGCAGTCATTTCTGCCAAAGGATTCCCGACCAAGTATTGAGTGCATAACTGTACATGATTATTTGAAGGTTGATGTTTTTTGTATTAAAAACACTTTTCTTTTATTGGTCGGATGAAATATGCTAATTTTGTGAGATAGGAATTTTGGGTTTTCATGAGCTGTATGTCAAAATCATCCGTATTAAGACAATAAAAGACCTGAAATATTTCAGTTAGTGTGCAATGAATCTAAAATATATGAATGCTAAATTTTCATCATGACATTATGGAAAATAATGAACTTTATCACAATATGCTAATATTTTGAGAAGGACCTGTAAAGAAAAACTTATTCTTCAGTAAAAATCAGAAACTTGAATTTTTGACATCAGAACATTTAGTCTCCATGTGATAACTATGTTTTTAATACTTCATTCTGATTGTCTGATCCGACCCGGTCTAATCTGTGGTTGGCTCACAGTACTCAGTGTATCCATACTCCTCTACTTCAGTGGGACGAACACTGGAGCTTTTTGAAGGAATCTTATTGGCTGATTTCCTAAAGGTGACCTGAGCGTAAGTGACATCAGGAGCAGGAGAAGAACGGTTGTGTCCTGCAGAGACAACAGGAGTCAGATCAACCAGGAACACAAACCTCAGCTGGAGATCACTTTATCATCATCATCATCATCATTATCATCATCATCACGTTATCATCATCATCATTTTACCATCATTATCATCATCATCATCACTTTATCATCATCAATTCATCATTACTTTATCATCATCACTTTACCATCATCAATTCATCATCATCACTTTATCATCATCATCATTTTACCATCATTATCATCATCATCGTCATTACTTTATCATCACTTTACCATCATCATCATCACTTTATCATCATCACTTTATCATCATCACTTTACCATCATCGTCATCATCATCATCATCATTATCATCATCATCACTTTATCATCATCATTTTACCATCATTATCATCATCATCATCACTTTATCATCATCACTTTACCATCATCAATTCATCATCATCACTTTATCATCATCATCATTTTACCATCATTATCATCATCATCGTCATTACTTTATCATCACTTTACCATCATCATCATCACTTTATCATCATCACTTTATCATCATCACTTTACCATCATCATCATCATCATCATCATTATCATCATCATCACTTTATCATCATCATCATTTTACCATCATTATCATCATCATCATCATTACTTTATCATCATCACTTTACCATCATCATCATCACTTTATCATCATCACTTTACCATCATCATCATCATCATCATCATCATCATCACTTTATCATCATCAATTCATCATCATCACTTTATCATCATCACTTTATCATCATCATCATTTTACCATCATTATCATCATCATCATCATCATTACTTTATCATCATCACTTTACCATCATCATCATCATCATCATCATTATTATCATTATCATCATCATCACTTTATCATCATCATCATTTTACCATCATTATCATCATCATCATCATCATTACTTTATCATCATCACTTTACCATCATCATCATCACTTTACCATCATCATCATTATCATCATCATCATCACTTTACCATCATCATCACTTTCTCATCATCACTTTATCATCATCATTTTACCATCATTATCACTTTACCATCATCATCATCACTTTATCATTATCAATTCATCATTACTTTATCATAATCAATTCATCATTACTTTATCATCATCACTTTACCATCATCATCATCATCATCATCATCATCACTTTACCATCATCATCATTATCATCATCATCACTTTATCATCATCATCATTTCACCATCATTATCATCATCATCACTTTATCATCATCACTTTACCATCATCATCATCATCATCATCACTTTATCATCATCACTTTATCATCATCATCATCATCATCATCACTTTACCATCATTATCATTATCATCATCATCACTTTATCATCATCATCATTTTAGCATCATTATCATCATCATCACTTTATCATCATCACTTTACCATCATCATCATCATCATCACTTTATCATCATCACTTTATCATCATCATCATCATCACTTTATCATCATCATCCTTTTACCATCATTATCATCATCATCATCACTTTATCATCATCAATTCATCATTACTTTATCATCATCACTTTAACATCATCATCATTATCATCATCATCACTTTATCATCATCATCATTTCAGTCTCTAGGACAACCAGGTGAGGATGCCATACCTCTTTGTTTCCTCCACAGCCACAGCACCACCACCAAGACCAGAACCAGGACAACCAAAGGAACCAGAGAAGCCCCCACTACTATAAGTGGGATGAAGATGATGGTGTTGAAAGGAGAAGGAGCGGTGATTTGGACCTGAGGAACACAGCTGGAGGAGCGAGTTGTTGTTCTGGAGGTTGTTGAAGGAGGATCTGTTGCAGATGGAAATCATATAGTAAGTCCGTTTATAATATTTATAACCTAATCACAAGGGGAGTGGTGTAATTACCCTGACCTCTGACCCTCAGCAGACCCTGGGGAGATGATCCAAACTCATCCGTGGAACACCAGTACAATCCTTCAGCTGACTGCTGGACTTCATGGATGATATGTTTGTATTTACGGGAGCCAAGAAGTCTTCCATTGAAGAAGAAGTATGCAGCAGCAATGTCTTGATTTCTGTTTTTGCAGCTCAGAATGACATCACTTCCTGTTGTCACAGGAAGTGCAGGGATTTGCAGGATCAGCCCTTCGTCTGATGAAAGAGACAGACATAGAGTTAACCGAGGTCCATCTCTGAGTCAGACTGCAGCAGATCTGAGGTTCTCTACCTGATACCGTGATGTTAACCGGGTCACTCCTGTCTCCGGTTCTGGTTTCACACCAGTATGATCCAGAGAACTGCTTGTATTCATTTAGTAAACAGGATGAAGAAGATAACCTCCCAAACATTGCTCCACAGGACTCTACCTGACTTCCGACCTTCTTCTTCACCATGGAACCTTCAGAGCCCACCTGATCCTCACAGGTGAGTTTCAATGACTGATCTCTGAAGAACTGCTGCAGGTCTGGACTGATGCTCAGAGACACTGAGGGACAGAAGGACAGAATGATGGGCTGGTTTTATGGTACACCAGTTACTGACCCAGCTAACTGTCCTGAACTCACCTCCAGAACCCGTCTGAGCAGAAAGCAGCAGCACAGAAACACCTGAAACAGCAGGTCAGAGGTCAGAAAGGTAACACTCAGAGATGGAGGCCATCATTACTTTACTGAGCTTAGAAGATGTTTCCTTCTGACCCTCAGAAAATGGTTCAGTACCAAGCCCGCAGCCATGAACCTATTGGACCTAATCAGAACATTTAGGACTACATGTCTGAGGAAACTGATGTGATCATCGGTAAAAATATGATCTTGTTCGTTCTGGTTGCCTGTCAATCCTCCCATCTCTCCCAGTTGTCTTTGGGAGTTTGGTACCCAGACGTCAGAACCAGCTGGTGTGTTATTCTAGGGAGGGATTGGATCGCTTGTGTCTCAGCTCTTCAGTCAGATGGTTAGTAGAAGGTTTCTCCTCAGTCGGAGAAGGTCAGGTGACCATGGAGGACCTCCTGCTGCAGTAACAGCTGAGCTCAGCTGCTTCCTGTTCAGGATCAGGTTGGATGGATTTAATCCAGATGTTCTCATTCAGCAGAACCTGAATGTTTTAGCATCAGGTTCTGTCTTCAGTTAAAGCAGACGAGTAAAAACTAAAAGCAAATCAAAGATTCTGATAAAAAGGCAGAAAATGATGAAAAATTTTAAAGCCTTCAGTTTGTTTCCTTCAAGAACTCCAACTTTCTCTCAATCTTTCAAGATTTATTCTTTCTGTCCAGTTCTGAAGCCCTGTTTCTGGTCCAGTTCATATTTCTGGATCTAAATGAGAAACTTGAGATAACATTGTTAAACTGAACCGGATGGAACCAGACCGGACCATATGGAATATTTTTATCTATCTGCTTTAAACACGAGCAAAGCAGACAAGTGAAGAACTAAAGAGTCGAAGCCAAAATAAGAAATGAAGAAAGAAGCGTCCAGCTTCTGTCGATCATCTTCTATTAATTTTATTTATTTAATTCTATGTATTTAATCTGCAGGTCAGCAGGAGGCATGAAAAATATGAAAACACGTTAGAAACTAAACTCTAGCTTGACTCAGGAGGAAGTGAAACTGCTGAGGCGGTTAAATGACACCTTTATTGTGAAAAACACCAGCAGCAGCAGAGGCAAAAGAAGCTGATAAAACACATTTACAGACTTTAATATTAATAAATAATCTGTTTATAACTTTATCCTTTTTATAACTGAAGAACAGAGGAACATAGAAGCTTCACATTTAGATCAAACCCACCTTCATTCAAGAACTCAGCAAATAGACAGAACCATCCTAATGGGTTTCATTATTAAATTAATGATAATATTTTTCCAGAATTATCCCAGAATTGCTTAACTTTTAACATTTAATTAGATAATTTTTCTTTTTTTTCAAGAGATTTCAAACTTGGTTTTATTATTAATTATTTGTAATTTCCATTTTCCACAGAATTTATTTCTACTTTACTATCATCTGCGTACAACACAATACATAAAAGTACCAAAATGAATCAATTAGCATAATGAGAGAAAGCAAAAAGAACCGGGCTTATTGGGTCAATTTAAAGAAAAACTAATCAGTCGATTTAAATCATTTCCTAAAATTTGATGGAATAAAAACAGTCGGTGGATAAAACCAGAACATCACAGATGAAACAAACTTGATGAAACTGGATCTCTTTAATTAATGCATCTTTTAAATTTAAGGGTAAAATCAACAGATATGAATAATATGGCTTCAGTAAATGTTATTATTAGTATAATAAATCCCTTAAACCACATATGAGACCATTTTTACAGTAAAACAGGAACAAGTTTCCATTTTCTAATTATTGGCCATTTTCTCTTCATCTGATACTTTCATCTATCTGTAGCTACCTGACAGTTTAATAAAAACATAAAAATTAATAAACCAACATAGAACTTTTGTTATGGTTTGCGAGATATAGGACCCCAGAATGCAGACGAGCAGGCAGCGTGATGGAAAGTGCAAAGGTTTAATAACAAAAAACTCACACTCAGCAGGAGGCAGGAACAAAACAACAAATGGGCAGGTGAGACAGGCATGGCATGAGCAAAAAACAAGACTTGATATGATAAGACATGATCAGAGAAAAATGTCTCCATGACAACTAACTGAACAGGTGTGTATATATGGAGTGAAAACCAGGTGGAGCAAGGAGACAGATTAACTTGGAGCAGGTGAATCGAATAAACTTAATTAACAAAACGTGGCTGGAGCAAAACAGAGACTCTTGAACACAAACTAGAAAAACATGAAGCAAAAGCATAACCAGATCTGAAAACCAAACTTGACAAAACATGAACAAGACAACAAAACAAAAGCATGACCAGTAAAATAAATAGAAACATGATTCAAAACTTGAACTGTGAATAAGACCAACAAAAACCCAGAAACCAAAAACCAAACAACCCCAAATCATAACAACTTTAGTAGAAAAAGATCAGGAACCAATGCATTAACTCAGCTAACAGAGGACACGGCCGCTGCTACTGAATGAAGGCGTCTACAGTAGGAACGTTTATGGATTTAATAGAGGACTTCTGACACCATAAATCATCAAATCTTCCTGGAAAAGCAGGAAAAATGTAAATTAAAGGTGTTGGAATAACTCATAATTCATTTCTCAATAAAACCTTCCAGTATAAATAAATATACTGGAAGGTTGATTAAAGTTTTATGGGGTCCCGCAAGGTTCTATACTGGGGTCAAAGTAGTTTATTCTGTACATTTAGGTTTTATTCAGATAAATAAATCAGGTTGTAGATATTAAGAACTAGTTAAAAAAAGATGACTTCATATAAAAACTTGAAATAATTTAAATGAAAATAAATAAATTAATAATTAAATAAATAAATAATTGCTCTCTGGTCCGTTCATGACCGATGTCGCTTTAGACAGGTGGTCTGTGTCGTGGTGGAGGCGGTAATGTGGAGGTAATGTTTGAAACATTACTGCAGTGTACAGAGTAGAAACATTATGTTTCTACTTTAATGTTTCTACTCGGTACTCTGCACATTTTCATATAGAGGGAGCTTTACACAGAACCAGGCGCGTCATTAGACCCGGAAGTTTTCTGAATAGCCCCGGACTTCTTGATAGAAGAAATTTAGAAGTATTAAAAAGATGCAGCCACAAAATGGTATAAGACTTCAGTTTTTATATAAAATCAATCAAGTTTTTAAAAAAAATTGTTTTCCACATAGTCACCTCCCACTCCACCTAAGCTGACAATGACTTAAAAGGAGAAACAAAAAATAGTTATTTGGCAACTACGCGCACAGGCAGCGACGGACTCCATTCTGGAGAAGTCCAGAACAGCAGTTACTCCAGGGTCGTCGACCTGACCTCCTTCATTACCCGAAGAGTTACACTGAGCGCCTCGAACAGAGATAATTTCAGAGCAACCAGAGAGTGGGAGGCTGGTGGGTGTGTTCAGGAACAGGTGGAAGCAGAGCGGTTTAACCCAGGCTGGAGATAGCGGTAAATCTACACATGCTGGATTGGCATCATAATGTGAAAATATCTGGTCCTTTACTTTAGCCACAATAAAATCATTTAATCCTAACGTAGCTGAACACATTTAAAGGTCCTTCAGATCATCACATTGATCTCATGGCTGCAGCCGGTCTTATAGTCTAGTTCTACATGTAGACAGAACCAGGTGTTGCTCAATAAACTAGGAAAATATCTCCTGGTTCCAGTAAGACGTAGTAGAAAGTAAACCTCCATCTTCTCTTTCATATCTTCTGCTGATTCTAAACATGCAGCTCTGGGTTTAAAGATGCAGAATAATTAAGAAATAAGTCATAATTAATCACAGGTGGACCATTGATTAGTTAACTATTTTATTTTTCTGAATTACACATGAAATATTATATAAACTAATTAAACAAGGATAGAGTTTTACTGAAGGTGAGACATACATCCCTTATGTATAGAGTTATTAATAACTAATATTACTACTGATAAGGTCCAGGATGAGGCTCTATGCTATATTTTAAACACCACAACTTAACATCCTTTCCTCTCAAAGTGTTTAATAGTAAGAACTGAAAAATGTTTCTTTTATTATTTTTGGCAGGACAAATTTCTTCAGAAGTGGAATGAAGTGCTGAAAAGATGGTGATAAAAGAAAACAGGTTCATAAAAGAAGGAACAATTTTAATAAAATGTTTAGAAAGTTCTTGGCATAATAAAATAAATAAATGTGTTTTAGGATTTTACCATTTGACTAAATCAACTTTATACCACTTTCCTTTTTTGTAATATAAGAATAAAGACAATAGAGCCTCAGGAGTGAAACACTTTGATGAGAATAAAGTTTAAAAAGGTCATTTATGTAGATGAGAAAAGAAGCACATTTATCTGGTCCATAGTAAACATCTCTGAGTTTATGAAAACTTTTGTCAGCAAAAATTCAGATTAAGTTCTTTTCTAAATACCTCAAAATGTGTCATTATTTGCTTCAGTAAAATGGTTTTTCATGAGTCCTAAACTTTGTTTCTCCTTGTCCTTCATTCAGCTTCTAACAAAAATAAAAAGTAAAATTATTGCAAACCTTTTTTGTTTGATTCACAATAATTTACATTCAGTCTAAAACCAGCCGAGACAGAGAACTGGTACAATATGTCCTATATTATTTTAACTTTAAATTACTTATAAACTGTCTTATGGAAATCTAAATATTGTTTTTAGACCCTAAAAACGCCCCTGCACAGAACCTGATCGGAGCTGATTGCTTGATAATGACCTGAAGGTGTAAATATTCTATGTAGTCTTGATATGATTGTGTAAAATTGTCATTTACATTTAAAAATGTTATAAATCTAGTTGAAGTAAACTTTAGCACGCTATAGTCAACTTTAATCATATTAATGCTGAGTGGCTAATAACTCTGGAAAACCAGTAGCCACAGTGGCTAGTGAGCGAAAAAGTTCATGTCAAGCTCTGCTGTTACCTTAGAAAATAATCTGAAATCCAGTTTTTAAAATACATCGAAGGGCAAAGAGAGCCGTTAACAAAGGAGAACATCATCAGAAATTAGTCGTTATAAGCTTGAGGTTTTCTGCTTCCAAACTGGGTCCAGGAGCTTCATGTGTGAAAGAGGGGGGGTCAGTAAGGCAAGAAAGAGGAGATTCACTGAGTATGAAATACAGATCCCAGTGTCCGAAATGAAGGCAAAATGTTCAAATTTATCTGGCAGTTTTTCCCCCGCTATAAGTGATACACTTTAAAAACTGAGAGGCAGAAGGTTAAATGCCGTAAACACGGTAGGCGCTGAATTACGATCCATGGCTGGAATAAAACTTATTCAGCAATTTAGGCTTTGTGTCAAATCCAAACGACACTATCAAGCTTCTGCACTGAGCTCCATTATAGTTGGTATGAATATTCCTCCCATATTTCTATTAGGAAGACTATCACCACTCCAACCATGTGAAGCACTTTAAATCTTTCTTCTCAGTGAGAATGAAGGTGTCCCTTAGAAGATTCTCATACATTTATGCTCCTCAGCGCTCAGACCGAGGAGCATTTCCATCTACAGGTGACAGAAACAGAGGAAGTTTCAGTTTCCATCATTTTCTGATGTCGTTTCCATCATTTTCTGAGGTTGTTTCCATCATTTTCTGAGGTTGTTTCCATCATTTTCTGATGTCGTTTCCATCATTTTCTGAGGTTGTTTCCATCATTTTCTGAGGTTGTTTCCATCATTTTCTGATGTCGTTTCCATCATTTTCTGGGGTTGTTTCCATCATTTTCTGAGGTTGTTTCCATCATTTTCTGATGTCGTTTCCATCATTTTCTGAGGTTGTTTCCATCATTTTCTGAGGTTGTTTCCATCATTTTCTGAGGTTGTTTCCATCATTTTCTGAGGTTGTTTCCATCATTTTCTGAGGTTGTTTCCATCATTTTCTGAGGTTGTTTCCATCATTTTCTGATGTCGTTTCCATCATTTTCTGAGGTTGTTTCCATCATTTTCTGAGGTTGTTTCCATCATTTTCTGACGTTGTTTCCATCATTTTCTGATGTTGTTTCCATCATTTTCTGAGGTCGTTTCCATCATTTTCTGAGGTTGTTTTCATCATTTTCTGAGTTATTTTCCATCATTTTTTGAGGTTGTTTCCATCATTTTCTGAGTTTGTTTCCATCGTTTTCTGAGTTTATTTCCATCATTTTCTGAGGTTGTTTCCATCGTTTTCTGAGTTTGTTTCCATCGTTTTCTGAGTTTATTTCCATCATTTTCTGAGGTTGTTTCCATCATTTTCTGAGGTTGTTTTCATCATTTTCTGAGTTATTTTCCATCATTTTTTGAGGTTGTTTCCATCATTTTCTGATGTCGTTTCCATCATTTTCTGAGGTTGTTTCCATCATTTTCTGAGGTTGTTTCCATCATTTTCTGAGGTTGTTTCCATCATTTTCTGAGGTTGTTTCCATCATTTTCTGAGGTTGTTTCCATCATTTTCTGATGTCGTTTCCATCATTTTCTGAGGTTGTTTCCATCATTTTCTGAGGTCGTTTCCATCATTTTCTGACGTTGTTTCCATCATTTTCTGATGTTGTTTCCATCATTTTCTGAGGTCGTTTCCATCATTTTCTGAGGTTGTTTTCATCATTTTCTGAGTTATTTTCCATCATTTTTTGAGGTTGTTTCCATCATTTTCTGAGGTTGTTTCCATCGTTTTCTGAGTTTGTTTCCATCGTTTTCTGAGTTTATTTCCATCATTTTCTGATGTTGTTTCCATCATTTTCTGATGTTGTTTCCATCATTTTCTGAGGTTGTTTCCATCGTTTTCTGATGTTGTTTCCATCATTTTCTGAGGTTGTTTCCATCATTTTCTGATGTTGTTTCCATCATTTTCTGAGGTTGTTTCCATCGTTTTCTGAGGTTGTTTCCATCATTTTCTGATGTTGTTTCCATCATTTTCTGAGTTTGTTTCCATCGTTTTCTGATGTTGTTTCCATCATTTTCTGAGTTTGTTTCCATCGTTTTCTGAGGTTGTTTCCATCATTTTCTGAGGTTGTTTCCATCATTTTCTGAGTTTGTTTCCATCGTTTTCTGAGGTTGTTTCCATCATTTTCTGAGGTTGTTTCCATCATTTTCTGATGTTGTTTCCATCATTTTCTGAGGTCGTTTCCATCATTTTCTGAGGTTGTTTCCATCATTTTCTGATGTTGTTTCCATCATTTTCTGAGGTTGTTTCCATCGTTTTCTGATGTTGTTTCCATCATTTTCTGAGGTTGTTTCCATCATTTTCTGATGTTGTTTCCATCATTTTCTGAGGTTGTTTTCATCATTTTCTGAGTTATTTTCCATCATTTTTTGAGGTTGTTTCCATCATTTTCTGAGGTTGTTTCCATCGTTTTCTGAGGTTGTTTCCATCATTTTCTGAGGTTGTTTCCATCATTTTCTGATGTTGTTTCCATCATTTTCTGAGTTTGTTTCCATCGTTTTCTGATGTTGTTTCCATCATTTTCTGAGTTTGTTTCCATCGTTTTCTGAGGTTGTTTCCATCATTTTCTGAGGTTGTTTCCATCATTTTCTGAGTTTGTTTCCATCGTTTTCTGAGGTTGTTTCCATCATTTTCTGAGGTTGTTTCCATCATTTTCTGATGTTGTTTCCATCATTTTCTGAGGTCGTTTCCATCATTTTCTGAGGTTGTTTTCATCATTTTCTGAGTTATTTTCCATCATTTTTTGAGGTCGTTTCCATCATTTTCTGAGGTTGTTTTCATCATTTTCTGAGTTATTTTCCATCATTTTTTGAGGTTGTTTCCATCATTTTCTGAGGTCGTTTCCATCGTTTTCTGAGTTTGTTTCCATCATTTTCTGAGGTTGTTTCCATCATTTTCTGAGGTTGTTTCCATCATTTTCTGAGGTTGTTTCCATTTTATAAAAAAAACTGGTTCTTCAGTCCTCAGATATTAATTCATTATTTTATCTTTGTGTTAATTTATGTTATATTTTACAGAGTAAACCAGAAACCAGCAGCAGAACTTTGGTTTCCTATAGTTTAGGATCTTTATCTATTAAATAGATTAAGGAGGAACCAGCGTTGCTCCAACCTGCAGCTTTTTACTCACTTTGGCTTCATGTTGCTGATTAGTTTGATTCTTCACCTTTTTGTCTCTTCAGTAAATAAATACATGAAATTATTCCAGAATGTTAAATTCTCCTTAGGAGAGGATGAGCTCAGTCAACCCACTAAACCCACTAAACCCACTACAACGCTGAACATCTGCATTCTGCTGAAGGTGTTCTAGAATCATCTCTAGGTTAAAACTCCCCACATGGATGGATGGATGGATGGATGAATGGATGGATGGATGGATGGATGGATGGATGGATGACTCACCGAGGAGCAGAGAGACAGCTGAGGTCTTCATGATGTCTGGTTGAGGACTGAAGGTCCGTCTGATTAGAGGAGTGACGTCTTCATCTTCGTCTCTTCCTGCCGACCTGACGCCACCTGCTGCTGGCAGGGCTGCTACTGTCTGCTCTGACTAACAGCTTCTCGGTTCTTCTCGGTCCAGTTTTTAACTCAGGGACACAAAGTCTTCACTGATCCAAGTTTTCTGGAAATAATCCTCAAAACTCTAAACTGATAATAAAAGCAGCCAGAAATTCCTCTGAAGGCACTGGGGTCAAAGTTCATTTAATATTTTTAATGACATCCAGCATTTTTGCCTTTTTGTACTAATTTACACCAAAGTGTTTTCATCCAAACGTCATATCACATTTTACTATTTAAAAAATCAATGAAACAAAAAATGTTTTTTATTTAGAAGAAAAACTTTAATAAATTTGTCATTAAAATATGAAATCAGCTGAATATCCTTCCTAGAACCTGATTGGTTCCCTGATAATTAAGAGAACAAAATGTTCAGTCATTCTCTGGTCAGATTAAAATGGAACTAATGGAGAGTTCTGGATGAGCTCAGTCCATCTGGATCTGGATCTGGATCTGGAAGGACTCAGCAGGTGAATTTAAAGATATTTAGGCTGAATGAATCTGAGCTGATCAGAGAACCGGGCCTCTATTATTCAGAGAATCAGCATCTTTGTTCTTCACTGATGGTTCTGATGGTTCTGTTTATCCAGAGGATCCAATCATTTAATCTAAACCATGTTGGGACCATCTCCAGAAATGTCTCTATAAACTATTTTAAATATAAAGAGTTCTCCTCATTAGTTGGGCCTGGTTCTGGTGGTTGGAGCTTCTGGGCTTTTAAATCTTGACTCTGTGTCTCATCTGCTCTAGTTTTCTCACGGACCTTCTCTAAATAAGACGTGTGAAGGTTTGGTTAAACTGGACGCCTCAGCAGAAAGTTTCCTATAAACAGGAAGTGGTTTTCAGATAAGAGATGGACATCCTGAAGCGTCTGCAGCGGCTGTGGTTTCCTTTGTTTAGACCTGTTTCATGACAAAAACAGGTCAATGTTCTGGTTTTCTGCATTAAAGCTCTCAGAGGACTTTATCATCCAGATCATCATAATTCAGATAAGCTAAGATAGACTTTAGTGACCTTACAATGGAGAAGTTAACTTGTTCCAGCAACTCTTAGTACCACAAGGAGGGTGCAGATAGTTTGGAAGAAATGTGCAATCAAAGAAGAACAAAGTAAATCTGCAAAAACAAGTAGTAAGAATAAAATAAAATAAAGTAGAATAAAACAACGAATGCACAGTAAAAAGTGGAGGTCGTTTGTACTAAAGTGACAATAATTGCAGGTATTTACAAATACAGAAGTTGTTGCACTAGTCATTATACGGTAGAACTGAACAGTCTGACAGCGGTGGGGATGAAGGTTCTGCGGTAGCGCTCCTTTCTGCACTGAGGGGGTCTCAGTCGACCACTGAAGGAGCTGCTTGGCTCCTCTACAGTCCGGTGCAGTGGGTGAGAGGTTATGTCCATGATGGATGTGGGGGTTGATTGATGCCGGGGCCGACTGGTTTGGATTTTTTAGTTTTCAGTCCCTGGTTTTGGTGCCCAGTCCCCTGGCTGGGGGGCAGTCAAGGTGCAGCAGGGGGTTCCGGCTGGGCACTGTGCGGCAGCAATTGGGGGTATGGCTTCGCTTTGGTGGATGGGCTGGCCGGCCTGCTCAGTGTATTGGGGGTATGCCGGGCAGGTGTGTACGTGACCGGCATGCTGGGGCACCTCTGTGTTTGTGGTGTGTGATTAGTGGGATGCCTGGTCTTTAGCACAGTCAGGTAGGAGGGGCGGTGGACTGTAGATATATCTACATTGGGAGATTGGGGCGATTTCGTCCTGGGCTGGCTCTGGTCAGCGGGCTCGTTTGGACTGGGTGAACCTTTATTTTGTTTGTGGCCTCTCTCACGATGGGGGTCATTGGGGGCTGGGGTCAGAGCAGGGGGTTGGGGTCTGGGCTGGGATCATTCAGGTTGGGGCGGGGCCAGCTCTAGTCTGGACTCGTGGCTCAGGCGGTCTGCATGTCTCCAACGCAGAATGAAGGGGACCACCTCCTGGATGTGACTTCTGGTTGCCCCTCCGGAGTATCGGTTCCTGGTCCTAGGAGTACAGAGTATGCATGAGGAGTGAGACTGAGTGTACACCGTCTATTGTTGTGTGACTTTACATTGGGTGTGAGTGTTTTTATGTGCATGCATGAGGGTGGGAACGTGTGATTGAGACTGTGTCCCTGTTTTTGTTTCAGGTTGGGTCTTGGCCTGCTCCCTCCCATCTTAAGCCCCCCAATAAATGTGGAGCCTATTTCCTCCCCGTCCCACTCCCTGCCAATGGCTGGTGCCTCTGCCTGCGGTTGTGTTGGTTGTCCTTGGCCAGGTGCTCTGGTGTGGCACAGATGTTCTATATTGAGCTGCAGTTACCACTAAATACATTTTGCATTTACTACTACCGTGCACTTTCAGTAACAATGCTGTTGTTATATATGTTTCTGCAGGTATAGAAGCAGTCTTCTAGGGTGTTATCTTATAATTTCTTCATCCTTCTTTCTGTCCTCCATCCTTTTGTCCTTCTCTTCTTTTGACCTGTCTTCCCTTCTTGATCCTTTTTTTCCGTTTCCGTGTCCGTTGTAATTGAAATAATCCCAAAGCTCTTGTTAATATTTTTATAAATGTCAAGCAGAGCATTATATTAGCTATAATTAGGTGTAATGCTCCATGGTGAAAGTAATTGGGCTTCTTCTTGGTACTCAGACAACAATCATGAGTGCTGCTCTGCTGGACAGGACAGTTTAAAAAAAATCGAATTAAATTAAAAAGGAAGAACCTGCTGACAACATGGCGGACTTACTGCTCTTCCTCTCTGATGTTCCTGTCGGTAAGATTCACCTTTACTTACTAAAAGAGAAATGACAACACTCGACCTCTAGGGAACAGCAGAGAAATGTACAAATTCTCCCAGATAATATCGTCAGCTAGAAAACTAATACAGAGACCATGTCTTTATTTGTCTGCATCTCTCTGCTTTCAGGTGCACAGAGTATTCATTTTCCCAGAGTCTACAGTCAAAGAGCTCCTTCTCAGGGTGAGGTAACATTAGCCAGATAACACCGTGCAGAGCTTCAGCTCCTTTGAATACAGTCTTTTGAACACCAAACGCTCCTGCAAGCTATCTCCTGCATTCAGTAATGGAACTTTAATGCTTGAATGCTTAACATCATATTAATCTCATTTTCCCAACATTTTCCCCGTGTTTCAGAGTCTTTTATCACTGATGAGTGGTTAGATGCCTTCGCATGCCGCGGATCAGATGCTTGTGTACAGATGCAATGAACACACTGGGAGGAGGGACCCGCATCGCCCATTGTCCTCGGCGATGGCCCCACTGGGTCCATCATCGGCATCTCAGGAGGGTTACATGAACAAGTGAAATCAGAGAAAATCAAAGTGTGGTTAGTCTGAGGAAAATATGTACAAATACTGTTCACAGAGATGCCCCAAACATCTTCATATAAATCAGCCCATTAGACTTGTTCCTGTTTTCAAAATAAGGTTCACAGTGAATTCATTCATGCATCCTGGGTCTCCTGAGTCATCACATGATGCCGGGTCGTCTGGGTCGTAAGGCGGCTGTGAGATGAGGACTTACTGTGAAACAGAGGAACTCACAGTCAAAATGGCAAAATCCAGGAGGTAAAAACACAGAACAGAAGAAACAATCAACAGGGCCCAGGATCTTTAACATGGTTCTATACCTCAGATAATCTGATAAAACTGGACTGAGCCATGGTTCCCTTAACATCTGGAACTGTGAAATAAGGCTTGCATGTTGCACCTAGAAGAGCCTGAGTAACATCTGGGGCGTCATTAGGGGTATATGAGGTACAAGGGGCCCAAAGGAAGGTGGAGACCTCACCTACATATGTAACTTCTGCAGTGAGGGTAAAATTGTTCAACTGTTCGCTGGACTGGGCCAAAGGCAGGGTTTTCGTTTGTACCACTCGTATTTATTCTCAGGTAATTAGTCAAATTCAGTCCTGTATTTGGAGGAAGTGGACCGGGATAAACGCCAGTTGACCTCTTGCCAGTATGACTGAGATTGTCATACTGGGTTGTGTTTTGAGTTTGTGTTTTTGTTTCAATTACCTGGTCTGGTCCTGTTTTCTGTCTCCCTGTACCCCAAGCCCACACCTGTTCTGTGTTTTCCCCTGATTGTCGGGTCACGTTTGTCATTGGTTCCTCTGCTGTCCAGTTTTGTATTTAAGCCCGTGACGCTGTCCCTCAGTGGGTGGTGGCATCCCTGCAGCTGCAGCCAGGTATCCTGGGACTCCTCCTCATCACTCATCTTCACTGGCTTTGAGACGACTGCCCCATTGGTGAACCAGGGGGTTCCAGCCCCCGTTGTAAGCCGAACTTAACCATGTAAGTCGGGTAGGTCCACAGGTACCTTTCTGCAGTGTGTCAGGTGGATCCACATGGAAAGTTCAGCCACTTTAACGGCTGTCGGTGTGGTCAACAGCACCTGGTATGGTCCCCCTTGTCTTCAATTCAATTCAATTCAATTCAGTTTATTTATATAGCTCCAATTCACAACACATGTCGTCTCAAGGTTCTTCACAACAGTCAGGTTCATACATTCCTATTAAATCGTAACCATTGAACAGTTCAGTCAGATTCAGTTATTTATTCAAATTGGATAAAAAGTTTTTCTATCTAAGGAAACCCAGCAGATTGCATCCAGTCAGTGACTTGCAGCATTCACTCCTCCTGGATGAGCATGTAGAGACAGTGGACAGTCACTGGTGTTGACTTTGCAGCAATCCCTCATACTGAGCATGCATGTAGCGACAGTGGAGAGGAAAAACTCCCTTTTAACAGGAAGAAACCTCCAGCAGAACCAGAACCAGGCTCAGTGTGAGCGGCCATCTGCCACGACCGACTGGAGGTTTGAGAGAACAGAGCAGAGACACAAAGAGAACAAAGAAGCACTGATCCAGGAGTACTTTCTATGGGAAGGAAAAGTAAATGTTAATGGATGTAGCTCCTTTAGTCGTTTCATCTAGAAAGAAAGAACAGATAAACTCTGGAGAGAGCAGATAACCTCCCAAACTCTGCTCCACAGGACTCTGATGGACCTCCTCTGTTCCTCTTCACCACCAAGACATCGGAGTCCACCTGGTCCTCGCAGGTGAATTTCACTGACTGATCTCTGAAGAACTGCTGAAGGTCTGGACTGATGCTCAGAGACACTGAGGGTAGAAGGACAGAGGGACAAGTTGCTTCTATTGCACGATTGACCTCATGCTTTCCTGGTGGGTTCCTCTGATCTTACCTGCAGAACCAGAAGGTGCAGACAGCAGCAGAACACCTGGAACATCAGAAGTCAGAAAAGCGTTTTAACTCCAGGAAGTTGCTTTCATTAGGAAATCAGGACATTTAGCTCGAGAAGAACCTCAGGACAGCCAAAGCTGTAGAAGAACCCTCAGAGAGATGCGAACAACAACCTTTAAAGTCTTAGTGCAGATTGATCTCAACAAGCCTGAAGAACCAGATGGAGGAGTCATCCACCCAAGCTAAGGATTTCTCCATTCTTTAAGGTAGGTTGGAGCTCAGTCATGTCAGGTAAGCAGCAGATGTCTCCACCCTGCTGGGTCCACAGGTAGGTGGCTCCATGTAGAAACAACCTGACTCTATCTTCACGCTGACTCTGTCAGCATCGTTCATCAGGAGAAAGAGTGGAGATGGATCCAGACTGGTGTCAGTATGTCTGGTCTTTTGTGTGTTTCAGATTTTTCCCTGCTCCACCACACCTGCTTTGAGTTACTGGGGTACCTGACAGCTTCTGCAGAACCTCATGACAGCTAGCTGATTCCTTACAAGCTGCCTCTGGAGGAACATGTCTGAAACCTGCCTGGGGAGGTCCTCCAGAAGGTCAGAAACCTTCTGGTTTTACTGAGTTGGTTCAAATTGTCATTCTGGGTCAGCCTGGTCCTCCCAGACCTTCCCAGGTCCGGACTGTTTCTGCTGACTCGGACCTGTCTGATGTGTTTAACTGACTTGTTTTTGCAGGTTCTTAGAGAGTCATCATGTCTCCTGAGTCTCTGGTCTGTCCTGGTGAGAGGTGTCTATGAGTCCTTACCAGGTGTCCCCTCCAATGAAGACTATGAGGTCCTTCTGACCGTGTCCTTCAGGTTAAACCCAGGAGCTCTTCTGCAAGGTTTGTGTCTGGTTCCTGCCTTTCTTTGTGTTAACACTCATAGATCCAGAGGGGTAGAACTTTCTAGAACTTGTAGATTATGGTTCACTTGTGGATCAAATAAAATCTACAGAGAACTGAACGTTTGGATATTCAAACCTGGTAAACATCTATCTTCTGTCATCTGATGGATCATAAATACCTGGAGGACACAGAGACGTGTGAGCTAGAATCTGGTGCAGCTTTGATTCTGATCAAACGACTCAGCAGAACCAAAACCTCATCAGATAACGGAGAACATGGTGCCGGTTCTACAGCCGGCTGTGGTTTCCTTGGTTTCAACATAATAAATCAGGTCACTGCTCCAGTTTCTTCTTCAGATCTTTGATCTAGATCAGAAGATCTTTTTGCAGCGCTGAACAGAACCTGATCCCAGATCTGCTGTGTTGTTCAGGTCCACGTCCAGTACCGGTCCTAACTGGGGAACGTCCAGTTCATCTAATTACTTCCAACATCCAACTTCAGACCAGAACCCAGCAGTGGATAAAACACACAATGAAAGCATCAAACCAAGAGTTGGTTCTTCTCTTGGTTTCCGTTTAACATCGACCCAAACAGAACCAGGAGAGGATACTTAGAGACAATGTGCTCAGGCTGGCCAGTGGCCCAAACGGAAGATAAGAACAGTTCTGATGATCTGTCTCTGCTCTAAACGGTTCCTTTGACCCAGTTCTATCATCAGAACTATGTTTATAACAGACTGGAACTGTAGAACACAGAACCAGGATCCTTACAGAACTCGGCAACCTTTTCAGGGTGAATAATGTTTATCTCTGGTTCTGATTTATTCTGCCTGCAGTTGATGAACTGAGTGGGACTGCATGTTATCCAGTCTGGTTCTATTAGATTGGACTATTTGGATCAAACAGAACATTTCTCTAGAATGAAACTGGATCGGTTTCATTTGTTGTGGTTCTACATAACAAACATCAGTGATGAACTCCTTCCAGGATGTTCTGATCGCAGTTCTAAACACAAAGCCTTCAGCTGATTCAAAATGCTGCAGCAAGAGTTCTGATGAAAATTAAAAAGAGAGATCATATTTCTCCTATTTTAGCTTCCCTTCATTGGCTCCCTGTTAAATCCAGAATAGAATTTAAAATTCTCCTCCTCACATATAAAGCCCTTAATGATCTAGCTCCATCATACATCAGAGATCTGATTGGTCCACATGTTCCTAACAGAGCACTTTGTTCTCAGACTGCAGGTTTACTGGTGGTTCCTAGAGTCTCTAGAAGTAGAATGGGAGGCAGATCCTTTAGTTATCAGACTCCTCTCCTGTGGAACCAGCTCCCAGTTTTAGTCTGTGGGGCAGACACCCTGTCTACTTTTAAGGCTAAGCTAAAACCAGAACCAGGCTGAGTGTGAGCAGCTCACTCAGCCTGGTTCTGGTTCTGCTTGAGGTTTCTTTCTGTTAAAGCATGCTCACTATGAGCAGTGGTATGGTTCAAAACTTGCTGGGTCTCCTCGGATGATTTCCCAACAATAAACCGAACTTGACTGCATTGTTTAGGAGATGTTCTGCAGCCATCTCTGCACGTTCTGGACATCAGGGGTGACTAAACAGAACCTTGAGGTGAACCCAAACTTGAAAGCCTGGAGCTTCCACAAACCTGATGTTCTCTGTTCATCAGAAGATCTAAATGCGTGAATAAAACTGTTCTAGTGAACAGAGACCTAAGAAGGTCGGTTAAATTTCTGATGTTGCATTTTGGTAAACCAGCCAATAAGATCCTTGCATTTGACATCTATACTTGGATTGGGAATGATGGTAGAAGGTCTCCAGGTCAACGGGATTTGGGTGAGAAACCTAAAGAACCTTTTACATAGTTTAGTAAAGAGATCAACCAGCAGACAGGTTGGACCCAAGCCATCACAGAGACAAACAACCATCTATCCAGACCCACATCTCAGAAGAACATTGATTCATTCTAATGTGGCTTCAGAGTTTGAGAGAAACCTGCAGATACAGAAGGAGAACATGCAAACTCCGCTCCAAACATCCAAACACCTGCTTCACCATGAAGCCCTCAGAGATGATCAGATGATAAATGGATGCATGAACTCACCGAGGAAGAGGAAGACAGATGGAGGTTTCATGTCTGGAAGATGTCTGAAAGATGTCTGAATGTCCATCTGATCAGCAGAGGAACACCTTGAGCTTCATCACTTCCTGCAGCTGCTATCCCAGCATGCATCACTGAACAGTCTGATGATTAAACAGGAAACTGGGACAACAACACTGTTGCTAAGAGACAGATTTTACATGAATGCAAGAGTTTTGAACTAACATCTCACCTCCATTAGCAGACACACTTACAGCGCTTCACTAAAGTATTCACACCCCTGGAACTTTACCACATCAATCAGGGTCCAAACAAAACCTTCATCATGTTTCTCACAGACCAACACCAGGTGGTCCATAACCGTGAAGCAGAAGAAACAAGATTTATTGTTCTCAAAATGTTCTACCAAGAAACATCTGAGTATTCAGCCCCTTCACTCTAATACCACTAAATAAAATGCATTCCACGTCCCTTCAACCTGATTAGGAGACTAGTCAGTTCCCAGTTTCCAGTAGAGAACATTAGAGAACAACCAGCTTCACGAAGACCAAGGACCACAGCAGGCAGGTCAAATAAAAAGTTCTGGTTCAGTTTGAAGCAGAGTTAGGTTCTACAACAACATCCCAAGCTTTGAACATCTCCGAGATCTATGTTCAATCCATCATCGGAATATGGAGAGAAGATGGACCACCTGCAGACCTACCAGGACATGGAGGTCCACCTAAACAAACAGCAAGGAGAGGAGAGCATTAATCAGAGAAGCAGCCAAGAGGACCATGGTGATATATTGCTTAGATCTTAGGGTTTTGGTTTCTATGACGTCTCTGTTGTCATCATCTCCCTGTTGTCCATTATGTTCTAAATGGTCTTGCCATATATAGCTCCGTCCTTCTTGGTCAGTAAGGTCTTGCCATATTATTTCATTCCTCTAGGTTTGGTTATTTACTAAGTTCCTGTGTTTTTCTCCCTGAGTATTCTAGTTTATTGTCTTTGGTCAGTTATTGGTCTTGTTTAGCAGGTTCTTTAAATCATTGGTTCTCCCAGTCTCCTGTCCCACCTGCGGCGCCTTCAGCTTCAGACCTCTGGTGCTGCTGGTGTTCAACTCACCATCTATTACTTTTCTACCTCAAGCCACCACCATTTCATCGTGGGACTCCTGAGGTTTCTTTGCTGGACCTGACACAAACCTGAACTCAATGTCTCAACCTCCTGGTCACCCACCAGATCCTTGTGCTTCATCCAGACGACCTCCAGGCCGTCCTCCTGATCTCTGTGCCTCCTGTGGTCAACCTCCGGGTCGCCCTCTGGCTTCCTGACCTCCTTCCATGGTCCCCTCCACCTGCCCAGTTAGTGATGTAAGGTTGGGGTCCTGTTATATTTCTAAGATGTTTATGTTTCTATTGCATCTCTGCTTTCATCATCTCGCTGTTGTTCATGATGCCCTAAGAATGTTCTATGGTCTTGCCATACATAGTTTATTCCTTGGTGTTCATTAATGTCAGTAATGACTTGCCAAACTGGTGAATTTCTTTAGGTTTTTATTCTTTCTTATTTCTTGTGTTCTGTTCCCTGTGTATTCTAGTATTATTCCCTAGCTCTGAAGTAACTCTGAACCAACCTATGGCAGGACAGGTTGTGGACCTTCTCCTCCACCCACTGGCCCGACTGGTCCAACCTTTCTTTGCTGCTTCCCTGATGTCACACCCTGGAAGAAGCGCCCAAAGAAGCAGGTAAAGCCAGCTGGTAGACTCATCATAGTGAGGATTCACCTCTGTGCTTCTTCTGGATCTGTTGGACCTGTGGAAATTCCCCGTAGATGGATGTTGCCTGTTATTCCTGGAGTTCTTGCATCCTTGGTTCAACTGTTCCCGGCACTGTTGTTTTCGAAGGAACCTCTGACCTGTGGACCCGCCATGGATCACAGAAATTGTTCTTTCTTCAGCCACCTTTGCTCCTCCAGTAGAGATGGAGGTCTAGAAACTGTTTAACAGCGGTTTATCTGCCAAGCCTCAAGGGGCTTTCATGAAGTTTGTGCTCGAAATAACAAGCCCAAATTTAAATGCTGAGTTTTTCTCTGCAATTACAAACTCCAAATAAATAATCTTGGTTCAAATTAAAGCTAACACTTAGTAGATTAAATCAGAGGTGTAAATATCACAGTAGCTGCTATTGTTCTAGAGATAATGAGGGTGGAACACAGAGAACAATTAGTTTTTTCCTTTGCCAGAATTTTTCCTGAATTGTACAGTATATAAAACTTTTAGAAATATCATGAATTAGGCTACAAACTTTTGAAAACCCTAAATCAACTTGTGGACATTACTTGTGCATAGATTCATGCAGCTCAGGTAAATTAAAGCAAAGTTACAGAGGTTTTAGTAAAGACATACCTGGAGGTTTCACCTATCGGCTCAGTATGGCACATGTTGGCTCAGTATGGCACATGTTGGCACAGTATGAAACATTTTGGCTCAGTATGGCACATGATGGCTCAGCATGGCACATGATGGCTCAGTATGGCACATGATGGCTCAGTATGGCACATGATGGCTCAGTATGACACAGTATGGCACATGATGGCACAGTATGGCACAGTATGGCACATGTTGGCTCAGTATGGCACATGATGGCTCAGCATGGCACATGATGGCTCAGTATGGCACATGATGGCTCAGTATGACACATGATGGCTCAGTATGGCACATTATGACACAGTATGGCACATGATGGCTCAGTATGGCACATGATGGCTCAGTATGACACATGATGGCTCAGTATGGCACATGATGACACAGTATGGCACATGATGGCTCAGTATGGCACATGATGGCACAGTATGGCACAGTATGGCACATGTTGGCTCAGTATGGCACATGATGGCTCAGCATGGCACATGATGGCTCAGTATGGCACATGATGGCTCAGTATGGCACATGATGGCACAGTATGACACATGATAACTCAGTATGGCACATGATGAATCAGTATGGCACATGATGGCTCAGTATGGCACATGTTGGCTCAGTATGACACATGACGACACAGTATGGCACATGTTGGCTCCGTATGGCACATGATGGCACAGTATGACACATGATAACACAGTATGGCACATGATGGCTCAGTATGGCACATGTTGGCTCCGTATGGTACATGATGGCTCAGTATGACACATGATGACACAGTATGGCACATGATGGCTCAGTATGACACATGACGACACAGTATGGCACATGATGAATCAGTATGGAACATGATGGCTCAGTATGGCACATGTTGGCTCAGTATGACACATGATGATACAGTATGGCACATGTTGGCTCAGTATGGCACATGAAGAATCAGTATGGCACATGTTGGCTCAGTATGACACATAATGACACAGTATGGCACATGATGAATCAGTATGGCACATGTTGGCTCAGTATGGCACATGTTGGCACAGTATGGCACATGATGAATCAGTATGGCACATGTTGGCTCAGTATGGCACATGTTGGCACAGTATGACACATAATGACACAGTATGGCACATGAAGAATCAGTATGGCACATGTTGGCTCAGTATGACACATAATGACACAGTATGGCACATGATGACACTGTATGGATCATGATGAATCAGTATGGCACATGTTGGTTCAGTATGGCACATGATGACACAGTATGACACATGATGACACAGTATGGCACATGTTGGCTCAGTATGGCACATGATGGCACAGTATGGCACATGATGGCTCAGTATGGCACATGATGGCTCAGTATGGCACATGATGAATCAGTATGGCACATGTTGGCTCAGTATGACACATAATGACACAGTATGACACATGATGACACAGTATGGCACATGTTGGCTCAGTATGGCACATGATGGCACAGTATGGCACATGATGGCTCAGTATGGCACATGATGGCTCAGTATGACACATGTTGGCACAGTATGACACATGATGACACAGTATGGCACATGATGAATCAGTATGGCACATGTTGGCTCAGTATGACACATGTTGGCACAGTATGACACATGATGACACAGTATGGCACATGATGAATCAGTATGGCACATGATGGCTCAGTATGGCACATGTTGGCTCAGTATGACACATGTTGGCACAGTATGGCACATGATGAATCAGTATGGCACATGATGGCTCAGTATGGCACATGTTGGCTCAGTATGACACATGTTGGCACAGTATGGCACATGATGAATCAGTATGGCACATGTTGGTTCAGTATGGCACATGATGGCACAGTATGACACATGATGACACAGTATGGCACATGTTGGCTCAGTATGGCACATGATGGCACAGTATGGCACATGATGGCTCAGTATGGCACATGATGACACAGTATGGCACATGTTGGCTCAGTATGGCACATGATGGCACAGTATGGCACATGATGGCTCAGTATGGCACATGATGGCACAGTATGGCACATGATGGCTCAGTATGGCACGTGATGGCTCAGTATGGCACATGTTGGCTCAGTATGACACATGATGACACAGTATGGCACATGATGAATCAGTATGGCACATGTTGGCTCAGTATGGCACATGTTGGCTCAGTATGGCACATGTTGGCACAGTATGGCACATGTTGGCACAGTATGACACATGATGACACAGTATGGCACATGATGAATCAGTATGGCACATGTTGGCACAGTATGGCACATGATGGCTCAGTATGGCACGTGATGGCTCAGTATGGCACATGTTGGCTCAGTATGACACATGATGATACAGTATGGCACATGTTGGCACAGTATGGCACATGATGAATCAGTATGGCACATGTTGGCTCAGTATGGCACATGTTGGCACAGTATGGCACATGTTGGCACAGTATGACACATGATGACACAGTATGGCACATGATGAATCAGTATGGCACATGTTGGCACAGTATGGCACATGATGGCACAGTATGACACATGATGACACAGTATGGCACATGATGAATCAGTATGGCACATGTTGGCTCAGTATGGCACATGTTGGCACAGTATGGCACATGATGGCACAGTATGACACATGATGACACAGTATGGCACATGTTGGTTCAGTATGGCACATGATGGCACAGTATGACACATGATGACACAGTATGGCACATGTTGGCTCAGTATGGCACATGATGGCACAGTATGACACATGATGACACAGTATGGCACATGTTGGCTCAGCATGGCAAATGTTGGCACAGTATGGCACATGATGGCTCAGTATGGCACATGATGGCACAGTATGACACATGATGGCTCAGTATGGCACATGTTGGCTCAGTATGGCACATGTTGGCACAGTATGGCACATGTTGGCACAGTATGGCACATGATGGCTCAGTATGGCACATGATGACACAGTATGGCACATGTTGGCTCAGTATGGCAGATGTTGGCACAGTATGGCACATGTTGGCTCAGTATGGCACATGATGGCACAGTATGACACATGATGACACAGTATGGCACATGTTGGCTCAGCATGGAAAATGTTGGCACAGTATGGCACATGATGGCTCAGTATGGCACGTGATGGCACAGTATGGCACATGATGGCACAGTATGACACATGATGGCTCAGTATGGCACATGTTGGCTCAGTATGGCACATGTTGGCACAGTATGGCACATGTTGGCACAGTATGACACATGATGGCTCAGTATGGCACATGTTGGCTCAGTATGGCACATGTTGGCACAGTATGGCACATGTTGGCTCAGTATGGCACATGTTGGCTCAGTATGGCACATGTTGGCACAGTATGGCACATGTTGGCTCAGTATGGCACATGTTGGCTCAGTATGGCACATGTTGGCACAGTATGGCACATGTTGGCACAGTATGACACATGATGACACAGTATGGCACATGATGAATCAGTATGGCACATGTTGGCACAGTATGGCACATGATGGCACAGTATGACACATGATGACACAGTATGGCACATGATGAATCAGTATGGCACATGTTGGCTCAGTATGGCACATGTTGGCACAGTATGGCACATGATGGCACAGTATGACACATGATGACACAGTATGGCACATGTTGGTTCAGTATGGCACATGATGGCACAGTATGACACATGATGACACAGTATGGCACATGTTGGCTCAGTATGGCACATGATGGCACAGTATGACACATGATGACACAGTATGGCACATGTTGGCTCAGCATGGCAAATGTTGGCACAGTATGGCACATGATGGCTCAGTATGGCACATGATGGCACAGTATGACACATGATGGCTCAGTATGGCACATGTTGGCTCAGTATGGCACATGTTGGCACAGTATGGCACATGTTGGCACAGTATGGCACATGATGGCTCAGTATGGCACATGATGACACAGTATGGCACATGTTGGCTCAGTATGGCAGATGTTGGCACAGTATGGCACATGTTGGCTCAGTATGGCACATGATGGCACAGTATGACACATGATGACACAGTATGGCACATGTTGGCTCAGCATGGAAAATGTTGGCACAGTATGGCACATGATGGCTCAGTATGGCACGTGATGGCACAGTATGGCACATGATGGCACAGTATGACACATGATGGCTCAGTATGGCACATGTTGGCTCAGTATGGCACATGTTGGCACAGTATGGCACTTGTTGGCACAGTATGACACATGATGGCTCAGTATGGCACATGTTGGCTCAGTATGGCACATGTTGGCACAGTATGGCACATGTTGGCACAGTATGGCACATGATGACACAGTATGGCACATGATGAATCAATATGGCACATGTTAGCACAATATGGCACATGATGGCTCAGTATGGCACATGATGGCACAGTATGACAAATGATGGCTCAGTATGGCACATGATGGCTCAGTATGGCACATGTTGGCTCCGTATGGTACATGATGGCTCAGTATGACACATGATGACACAGTATGGCACATGATGGCTCAGTATGGCACATGTTGGCTCAGTATGACACATGACGACACAGTATGGAACATTATGAATCAGTATGACACATGACGACACAGTATGGCACATGTTGGCTCCGTATGGCACATGATGGCTCAGTATGGCAGATGTTGGCACAGTATGGCACATGATGGCTCAGTATGGCACATGTTGGCTCAGTATGGCACATGATGGCTCAGTATGGCAGATGTTGGCACAGTATGGCACATGATGGCTCAGTATGGCACATGTTGGCTCAGTATGGCACATGTTGGCTCCGTATGGTACATGATGGCTCAGTATGGCAGATGTTGGCACAGTATGGCACATGATGGCTCAGTATGGCACATGTTGGCTCAGTATGGCACATGATGGCACAGTATGACACATGATGACACAGTATGGCACATGTTGGCTCAGTATGGCACATGATGGCACAGTATGGCACATGATGGCTCAGTATGGCACATGATGGCACAGTATGGCACATGATGGCACAGTATGGCACATGATGGCTCAGTATGGCACATGTTGGCTCAGTATGACACATGACGACACAGTATGGAACATTATGAATCAGTATGACACATGACGACACAGTATGGCACATGTTGGCTCCGTATGGCACATGATGGCTCAGTATGGCAGATGTCGGCACAGTATGGCACATGATGGCTCAGTATGGCACATGTTGGCTCAGTATGGCACATGTTGGCTCAGTATGGCAGATGTTGGCACAGTATGGCACATGTTGGCTCAGTATGGCACATGATGGCACAGTATGACACATGATGACACAGTATGGCACATGTTGGCTCAGCATGGAAAATGTTGGCACAGTATGGCACATGATGGCTCAGTATGGCACGTGATGGCACAGTATGGCACATGATGGCACAGTATGACACATGATGGCTCAGTATGGCACATGTTGGCTCCGTATGGTACATGATGGCTCAGTATGGCAGATGTTGGCACAGTATGGCACATGATGGCTCAGTATGGCACATGTTGGCTCAGTATGGCACATGTTGGCACAGTATGGCACATGATGGCTCAGTATGGCAGATGTTGGCACAGTATGGCACATGATGGCTCAGTATGGCACATGTTGGCTCAGTATGGCACATGTTGGCTCCGTATGGTACATGATGGCTCAGTATGGCAGATGTTGGCACAGTATGGCACATGATGGCTCAGTATGGCACATGTTGGCTCAGTATGGCACATGATGGCACAGTATGACACATGATGACACAGTATGGCACATGTTGGCTCAGCATGGCAAATGTTGGCACAGTATGGCACATGATGGCTCAGTATGGCACATGATGGCACAGTATGACACATGATGGCTCAGTATGGCACATGTTGGCTCAGTATGGCACATGTTGGCACAGTATGGCACATGATGGCTCAGTATGGCACATGATGACACAGTATGGCACATGTTGGCTCAGTATGGCAGATGTTGGCACAGTATGGCACATGTTGGCTCAGTATGGCACATGATGGCACAGTATGACACATGATGACACAGTATGGCACATGTTGGCTCAGCATGGCAAATGTTGGCACAGTATGGCACATGATGGCTCAGTATGGCACATGATGGCACAGTATGACACATGATGGCTCAGTATGGCACATGTTGGCACAGTATGGCACATGTTGGCACAGTATGGCACATGATGGCTCAGTATGGCACATGATGACACAGTATGGCACATGTTGGCTCAGTATGGCAGATGTTGGCACAGTATGGCACATGTTGGCTCAGTATGGCACATGATTGCACAGTATGACACATGATGACACAGTATGGCACATGTTGGCTCAGCATGGCAAATGTTGGCACAGTATGGCACATGATGGCTCAGTATGGCACGTGATGGCACAGTATGGCACATGATGGCACAGTATGACACATGATGGCTCAGTATGGCACATGTTGGCTCAGTATGGCACATGTTGGCACAGTATGGCACATGTTGGCACAGTATGACACATGATGGCTCAGTATGGCACATGATGAATCAGTATGGCACATGTTGGCTCAGTATGGCACATGATGGCTCAGTATGGCACATGATGACACAGTATGGCACATGATGACACAGTATGGCACATGATGACACAGTATGGCACAAGATGAATCAGTATGGCACATGTTGGCTCAGTATGGCACATGTTGGCACAGTATGGCACATGTTGGCTCAGTATGGCACATGATGGCTCAGTATGGCACATGATGACACAGTATGGCACATGTTGGCTCAGTATGGCACATGTTGGCACAGTATGGCACATGATGACACAGTATGGCAC
Source organism: Girardinichthys multiradiatus (assembly GCF_021462225.1). Lineage (NCBI taxonomy): Eukaryota > Metazoa > Chordata > Actinopteri > Cyprinodontiformes > Goodeidae > Girardinichthys > Girardinichthys multiradiatus. The sequence continues at coordinate 6,790 of NW_025917697.1, read as the reverse complement.
ATGATGAATCAGTATTGCACATGTTGGCTCAGTATGGCACATGTTGGCACAGTATGGCGCATGTTGGCTCAGTATGGCACATGTTGGGACAGTATGGCACATGTTGGCTCAGTATGGCACATGATGGCTCAGTATGGCACATGATGACACAGTATGGCACATGTCGGCTCAGTATGGCACATGTTGGCTCAGTATGGCACATGATGAATCGGTATGGCACATGATGGCTCAGTATGACACATGATGACACAGTATGGCACATGATGAATCAGTATGGCACATGATGAATCAGTATGGCACATGATGGCTCAGTATGGCACATGATGACACAGTATGGCACATGTCGGCTCAGTATGGCACATGTCGGCTCAGTATGGCACATGTTGGCTCAGTATGGCACATGATGGCTCAGTATGACACATGATGGCTCAGTATGGCACATGTTGGCTCAGTATGGCACATGTTGGCTCAGTATGACACATGATGACACAGTATGGCACATGATGAATCAGTATGGCACATGATGAATCGGTATGGCACATGTTGGCTCAGGATGGCACATGATGGCTCAGTATGACACATGATGGCTCAGTATGGCACATGTTGGCTCAGTATGGCACATGTTGGCTCAGTATGACACATGATGACACAGTATGGCACATGATGAATCAGTATGACACATGATGACACAGTATGGCACATGATGAATCAGTATGGCACATGATGGCTCAGTATGGCACATGTTGGCTCAGTATGGCACATGAAGAATCAGTATGGCACATGTTGGCTCAGTATGACACATGATGACACAGTATGGCACATGATGAATCAGTATGGCACATGTTGGCTCAGTATGGTACATGTTGGCACAGTATGGCACATGTTGGCTCCGTATGGCACATGATGGCACAGTATGACACATGATGACACAGTATGGCACATGATGAATCAGTATGGCACATGTTGGCTCAGTATGGCACATGATGGCACAGTATGACATATGATGACACAGTATGGCACATGTTGGCTCAGTATGGCACATGATGGCACAGTATGGCACATGTTGGCTCAGTATGGCACATGATGGCACAGTATGACACATGATGGCTCAGTATGGCACATGTTGGCTCAGTATGGCACATGTTGGCTCAGTATGACACATGATGACACAGTATGGCACATGATGAATCAGTATGGCACATGATGGCTCAGTATGGCACATGATGGCACAGTATGACACATGATGACACAGTATGGCACATGTTGGCTCAGTATGGCACATGATGGCACAGTATGGCACATGATGGCTCAGTATGGCACATGTTGGCTCCGTATGGCACATGATGACACAGTATGGCACATGTTGGCTCCGTATGGCACATGATGGCACAGTATGGCACATGATGACACAGTATGGCACATGTTGGCTCAGTATGGCAGATGTTGGCACAGTATGGCACATGTTGGCTCAGTATGGCACATGATGGCACAGTATGACACATGATGACACAGTATGGCACATGTTGGCTCAGCATGGCAAATGTTGGCACAGTATGGCACATGATGGCTCAGTATGGCACATGATGGCTCAGTATGGCACATGTTGGCTCAGTATGGCACATGTTGGCTCAGTATGACACATGATGACACAGTATGACACATGATGAATCAGTATGGCACATGATGGCTCAGTATGGCACATGATGGCACAGTATGACACATGATGGCTCAGTATGGCACATGTTGGCTCAGTATGGCACATGTTGGCTCAGTATGACACATGATGACACAGTATGACACATGATGAATCAGTATGGCACATGATGGCTCAGTATGGCACATGTTGGCTCAGTATGGCACATGATGACACAGTATGGCACATGATGAATCAGTATGGCACATGTTGGCTCAGTATGGCACATGTTGGCTCAGTATGACACATGATGACACAGTATGACACATGATGAATCAGTATGGCACATGATGGCTCAGTATGGCACATGTTGGCTCAGTATGGCACATGATGACACAGTATGACACATGATGAATCAGTATGGCACATGAAGAATCAGTATGGCACATGTTGGCTCAGTATGACACATGATGACACAGTATGGCACATGATGAATCAGTATGGCACATGTTGGCTCAGTATGGCACATGTTGGCACAGTATGGCACATGTTGGCTCCGTATGGCACATGATGGCACAGTATGGCACATGATGGCACAGTATGGCACATGATGGCACAGTATGACACATGATGACACAGTATGGCACATGATGAATCAGTATGGCACATGTTGGTTCAGTATGGCACATGATGGCACAGTATGACACATGATGACACAGTATGGCACATGTTGGCTCAGTATGGCACATGATGGCACAGTATGACACATGATGACACAGTATGGCACATGTTGGCTCAGCATGGCAAATGTTGGCACAGTATGGCACATGATGGCTCAGTATGGCACATGATGGCACAGTATGACACATGATGGCTCAGTATGGCACATGTTGGCTCAGTATGGCACATGTTGGCACAGTATGGCACATGTTGGCACAGTATGGCACATGATGGCTCAGTATGGCACATGATGACACAGTATGGCACATGTTGGCTCAGTATGGCAGATGTTGGCACAGTATGGCACATGTTGGCTCAGTATGGCACATGATGGCACAGTATGACACATGATGACACAGTATGGCACATGTTGGCTCAGCATGGAAAATGTTGGCACAGTATGGCACATGATGGCTCAGTATGGCACGTGATGGCACAGTATGGCACATGATGGCACAGTATGACACATGATGGCTCAGTATGGCACATGTTGGCTCAGTATGGCACATGTTGGCACAGTATGGCACATGTTGGCACAGTATGACACATGATGGCTCAGTATGGCACATGTTGGCTCAGTATGGCACATGTTGGCACAGTATGGCACATGTTGGCACAGTATGGCACATGATGACACAGTATGGCACATGATGAATCAATATGGCACATGTTAGCACAGTATGGCACATGATGGCTCAGTATGGCACATGTTGGCACAGTATGACACATGATGGCTCAGTATGGCACATGATGGCTCAGTATGGCACATGTTGGCTCCGTATGGTACATGATGGCTCAGTATGACACATGATGACACAGTATGGCACATGATGGCTCAGTATGGCACATGTTGGCTCAGTATGACACATGACGACACAGTATGGAACATTATGAATCAGTATGACACATGACGACACAGTATGGCACATGTTGGCTCCGTATGGCACATGATGGCACAGTATGACACATGATAACACAGTATGGCACATGATGAATCAGTATGGCACATGATGGCTCAGTATGGCACATGTTGGCTCAGTATGACACATGATGATACAGTATGGCACATGTTGGCTCAGTATGGCACATGAAGAATCAGTATGGCACATGTTGGCTCAGTATGACACATAATGACACAGTATGGCACATGATGAATCAGTATGGCACATGTTGGCTCAGTATGGCACATGTTGGCACAGTATGGCACATGTTGGCACAGTATGACACATGATGACACAGTATGGCACATGATGAATCAGTATGGCACATGTTGGTTCAGTATGGCACATGATTGCAAAGTATGACACATGATGACACAGTATGGCACATGTTGGCTCAGTATGGCACATGATGGCACAGTATGGCACATGATGGCTCAGTATGGCACATGATGGCTCAGTATGGCACATGATGACACAGTATGGCACATGTTGGCTCAGTATGGCACATGATGGCACAGTATGGCACATGATGGCTCAGTATGGCACATGATGGCACAGTATGGCACATGATGGCTCAGTATGGCACATGATGGCTCAGTATGGCACGTGATGGCTCAGTATGGCACATGTTGGCTCAGTATGACACATGATGACACAGTATGGCACATGATGAATCAGTATGGCACATGTTGGCTCAGTATGACACATGAAGAATCAGTATGGCACATGTTGGCACAGTATGGCACATGTTGGCACAGTATGACACATGAAGAATCAGTATGGCACATGTTGGCTCAGTATGACACATGAAGAATCAGTATGGCACATGTTGGCTCAGTATGACACATAATGACACAGTATGGCACATGATGAATCAGTATGGCACATGTTGGCTCAGTATGGCACATGTTGGCACAGTATGGCACATGTTGGCACAGTATGACACATGATGACACAGTATGGCACATGATGAATCAGTATGGCACATGTTGGCACAGTATGACACATGAAGAATCAGTATGGCACATGTTGGCTCAGTATGACACATTATGATACAGTATGGCACATGTTGGCTCAGTATGGCACATGAAGAATCAGTATGGCACATGATGGCTCAGTATGGCACATGTTGGCTCAGTATGACACATGATGATACAGTATGGCACATGTTGGCTCAGTATGGCACATGAAGAATCAGTATGGCACATGTTGGCTCAGTATGACACATTATGACACAGTATGGCACATGATGAATCAGTATGGCACATGTTGGCTCAGTATGGCACATGAAGAATCAGTATGGCACATGTTGGCTCAGTATGACACATAATGACACAGTATGGCACATGATGAATCAGTATGGCACATGTTGGCTCAGTATGGCACATGTTGGCACAGTATGGCACATGTTGGCACAGTATGACACATGATGACACAGTATGGCACATGATGAATCAGTATGGCACATGTTGGTTCAGTATGGCACATGATGGCAAAGTATGACACATGATGACACAGTATGGCACATGTTGGCTCAGTATGGCACATGATGGCACAGTATGGCACATGATGGCTCAGTATGGCACATGATGGCTCAGTATGGCACATGATGACACAGTATGGCACATGTTGGCTCAGTATGGCACATGATGGCACAGTATGGCACATGATGGCTCAGTATGGCACATGATGGCACAGTATGGCACATGATGGCTCAGTATGGCACATGATGGCTCAGTATGGCACGTGATGGCTCAGTATGGCACATGTTGGCTCAGTATGACACATGATGACACAGTATGGCACATGATGAATCAGTATGGCACATGTTGGCTCAGTATGGCACATGTTGGCACAGTATGGCACATGTTGGCACAGTATGACACATGAAGAATCAGTATGGCACATGTTGGCTCAGTATGACACATGAAGAATCAGTATGGCACATGTTGGCTCAGTATGACACATAATGACACAGTATGGCACATGATGAATCAGTATGGCACATGTTGGCTCAGTATGGCACATGTTGGCACAGTATGGCACATGTTGGCACAGTATGACACATGATGACACAGTATGGCACATGATGAATCAGTATGGCACATGTTGGCACAGTATGACACATGAAGAATCAGTATGGCACATGTTGGCTCAGTATGACACATTATGATACAGTATGGCACATGTTGGCTCAGTATGGCACATGAAGAATCAGTATGGCACATGATGGCTCAGTATGGCACATGTTGGCTCAGTATGACACATGATGATACAGTATGGCACATGTTGGCTCAGTATGACACATGATGATACAGTATGGCACATGATGGCTCAGTATGGCACATGTTGGCTCAGTATGACACATGATGATACAGTATGGCACATGTTGGCTCAGTATGGCACATGATGGCTCAGTATGGCACATGTTGGCTCAGTATGGCACATGTTGGCTCAGTATGACACATGATGACACAGTATGGCACATGATGAATCGGTATGGCACATGTTGGCTCAGTATGGCACATGTTGGCTCAGTATGGCACATGATGGCTCAGTATGACACATGATGGCTCAGTATGGCACATGTTGGCTCAGTATGGCACATGTTGGCTCAGTATGGCACATGTTGGCTCAGTATGGCACATGATGGCTCAGTATGACACATGATGGCTCAGTATGGCACATGTTGGCTCAGTATGGCACATGTTGGCTCAGTATGACACATGATGACACAGTATGGCACATGATGAATCGGTATGGCACATGTTGGCTCAGTATGGCACATGATGGCTCAGTATGACACATGATGGCTCAGTATGGCACATGTTGGCTCAGTATGGCACATGTTGGCTCAGTATGGCACATGTTGGCTCAGTATGGCACATGATGGCTCAGTATGGCACATGATGGCTCAGTATGACACATGATGGCTCAGTATGGCACATGTTGGCTCAGTATGGCACATGTTGGCTCAGTATGGCACATGATGGCTCAGTATGACACATGATGGCTCAGTATGGCACATGTTGGCTCAGTATGGCACATGTTGGCTCAGTATGGCACGTGTTGTCTCAGTATGACACATGATGACACAGTATGGCACATGATGAATCAGTATGACACATGATGACACAGTATGGCACATGATGAATCAGTATGGCACATGATGGCTCAGTATGGCACATGTTGGCTCAGTATGGCACATGAAGAATCAGTATGGCACATGTTGGCTCAGTATGACACATGATGACACAGTATGGCACATGATGAATCAGTATGGCACATGTTGGCTCAGTATGGCACATGTTGGCACAGTATGGCACATGTTGGCTCCGTATGGCACATGATGGCACAGTATGACACATGATGACACAGTATGGCACATGATGAATCAGTATGGCACATGTTGGCTCAGTATGGCACATGATGGCACAGTATGACATATGATGACACAGTATGGCACATGTTGGCTCAGTATGGCACATGATGGCAC